>NW_006431210.1:5897629-5909784 GCF_000325575.1 Pteropus alecto
GTGAGTTCGTGACCCTGACCCAAACTTGTGGGACAGAGCTTTTCCTCACCTTGCCTGGGCCAAAAGTGACTCTAAAATGAGCCAGGAAAACTTGAACAATAACTAAAGAACTATTTCAAGGCTAATCCCATTAGAATAAACTCTGGGAACAATGCAAGGTCATTCCCTGTCCTGGAAAGTTCTTGAAATAAGGGAACCACCAACAAGGACCAAAAATATTTTAATTATTTGTGGTTTCCCCTGGTAACTGGCTTAGCTATAACAGGATTTGGTCTGTCCCCTGTTCTTAAAGGCTCTCAGAGTATTTGAGTGATACAGGTTAACTCCATAGAACCTAAGCTAGTACCATACATACAGGGTGTTGTGACATCAGCTAACACCCAGCAAGCACACAGTAGGTGCTCATAGATATTGGGTCCCTCCCTTGCCCTCTCATACCTCATATTTAAGGAATTGTATCACCAAACCTTTTTATTTCTGCAAACCACAGCTCTTGAGGCCTGATAGACTCAAAGTTGTATGTTGGTTCAACATATATACTGATAGACTAATAGGCACTAGATGCCAAGAATATACAGACTTGGAACTGACCTTGAGAAACCTAGGATCTAGTAGGAAACAAAAGTTCTCAGAACCAGATTTAATTACTAACCAAAAGTAATATCACCATAGTACCAAGTGAGCTATCAAAGCATCACATTTGAAGAAAAATAATGAAAACGTCAAATTTGTTATGTTAAAAGGTGATTTTATTCATTTAATCTCTATTAAAAGATGTAATGACTGATTTTCAATTTTATTCTAATTTCCTGCAGTATGAATATATTGTAAATTTTCCATTCTTAATACATAAAAGCTGAAATCTGTATTAGCTTTGATACACACATACTTTGGCCTCAGTCCACAGAACTATAAAAAATTCCACTTTACAGCTGAAAATATAAACTTCATAATAACATAAAAGCTAAATTTATTCATTCATTTAAACTCTATTAAAGACATCACAAATTATTATTTTAGTGCCTTGGAACATAAATAGGCTTGAGGTAAAGGATCTTTTCCCAAGCAACTCCAGTCTACATTTTGAGGAAGAATTGGCAGAAAGTTCAAGGAAAACATGTGAAGGCCAAATCTAGAAAAAGAGTTGCTATAATAACAGAGTTGAATTGGCAAGAAGACCTTTTCTTTATTGCACACATGCACCAACCAGCATCTAACAGTAAGACCCAGTCATATGATCCCTATCATCTCATTCCAGGGGTAATTCTGAGACCATTTGAAGAGCTGTCGAACTTTATTCTTGCTTCCAAAGTCTTTTCTTTGAAGAAGGAGTTCTGTGCATCTGGGCATGTCCTCCCTACATAAACCCTACCTTAGAGATCCATGGATAAGCATCCACAGGACCAATTCTTCCCCCAAAATGACCGGCTGCTGTACAGCAGGAAGGCAGCAGAGTTTGGAGGGAATGAAACAGGAGTGGCTAAGTTTGAATTAAGGAGAAGTTCTGAGGTGAAAGGGCAGTAAGCATGGAGACAAGAAAGCAAGTAGGGCAGGCCTGAATGTGAGTCTATTTACTAGCTGGTGATGTGCCCTCAGGTAGCAGCACAATCCTAATATCTATGAAGTGGGAGCGGGGGTAAGAAGGAGACCACATCTAGCACATCACAGAAGCTCAATAAATGGTCATGCAATGAATAGCCCATTTTACTACAATGGACTAAAAGTTTTGACTCTGGTTATTGTGTCCATAAGGTGAAAATCACCAAGTCAAAATTATCCTTGAAAATCTATCAAATTGCCCATAAAATACAGGAATTTTTCTCTCTTGCATCTTGATGGCTAGATTTTTTGCAGCCATGTTTACTTGCCCCATACCAGAAACCAACACACGGGTACCCCTCCCTGAGCCCCTCACAGGAAAGTCTTCCTCCAGTGATGGAAAACATGAAAAGTATTTCTTTAAATGAGTGCCAGACAAAGCAGCTGGCTTGCTTTAGAAGTCATGTTGCAAGAAATGATACATATTTTCAAACACGAAATACACACTCAGTGTAGTAAGAGGTACATATTATAAGATCGTGTGGGAACTTAAGGCAAGTAGGAGAAAGCAGATTTATCTCTGTGACAGTCCACCCAGTCCAGGAGAGAAACTCACAGAGCAGAATATAGACTGAATAGTCCACACTACTTAAATGACATTCTCTTTTCTAAGAGAAGAAGTGGGAAGCGAATTTCATACATTTGAATTGATTGAAATTAATTGAAAAAATATATATTAAACAGATAAAATAAGTAGTTCATAAGACAACTTTAACCATGTGTTGCTGATTCACCTCTATAATCATTCTGTTCTTCACAATTTTTATTAAGGTTTTTATACATGACACAATAATAGACTTTTTTGGTCTATCAACTGTCTTGTAGGAATTAAGATAAATTCATAAAAAGTTTTCAACCTCCTAAATACAAAGCAGAGAATGTTATTTTGAGAAAGAGAACACAATTGAAGGCCAATGGTAGGAAAAGTACAAGTTCTACCCAAAAACGATTTACAGGTGGCAGTTGGGTCAGCTATACTACCACCATGATAAAATTGTGTCAAAGTATCCTTGTCCTCAACATGGCCTTTCCAGAAAGATATCTTTTCATTCCACAATTCCTCATTACAGACAATGACATGGTGTTCTCCAGGTCTCTTCAGAGGAGATCCATTTTTACCCTCCTGTCTTTAGCATTTTTTCCCCAACAGGCAGCACCTGAAGATGTTTTTGGAAGACTGCCCTCAGGCTACAGGAGCCCACTTTGCCCACATGCACAGAAAGTTGAAAGTATCTGGGGATTTATGTGCCCCTGTTTTTGGTCCTTAACCAAAGAATCTTGGGTAAGGGAGCCTTGACTAGGGACAGTAATCCCCCCGCAGAGAGCTCCCTACAAGACCAGCCTAAACTCTGCTCTGTAGGCCTCTCTGGGATCACACAGTGGCATGTCCTCCTCTCCTCCCTTATCCTTCAGCTTCACCCCTTGTTGGGTTCTCCTTGGAGCATTTCCTTAATATCATTAGACACCCAGATCCACAGCTCAGGATCTGCTTCTGGAAAATCAACTCAAGATACTTATTAATCTGGGTTCTGTCACCAGAGCAGGACTTGAAATCCTAAATTTAGTTTCTGCTAATCTTAGTATTCATCTTAAACTCCAACTACACACTTAAAGTACTTATACCATTCCCCCAAACTCAATCCACATTATCCTTTCTTCTTGTTTTCACATCCATTGTCCTTGCTGTGTAGAATTCTCTGAGCTCTCCCAGGCTGTCACTCAGACCACTGTTCTCTCATGGTCTTGTGTACACATTGCTGCTAGAGCATTCATATGGCTCTGAAGCTGTACTGCTTGGGTTCAAATCCTGGCTCTGCTACTTCCAACCTGGTAAACTCAAGCAAGTTACTTCATCTCTCTTTTACTCAGTTTTCATGTCTTTAAATGGATATAAAATTCAAATCTACTTTTGAGCATTTTTGTGAAAATTAATGAGATAATTTACATGCAAAGCACTTATATGACTAGCTCATAGTAAATGCTGGCTGGTGTTTTTGTATCGTGATTATTTGTTTGTGAGTCTGTTTTCATTGTTACCTCCCCAAGGGTAAAGTCATATTTATCTTAATAAACGTATGTTAAATAAATAAACATGCTTCATCAAAGAGCAGTTCTCTTAAGAAGGGTAACACTTTAAATTGTTAGTGTTGAATTCTTTAGGACTCCATAATTTGCATATTACCTTCAAGATTTTTCCCTCACAGCCTGTACTATTATTTACTTATTATGTCTCTTTAAGTTGACTTTACATCAAAACATTATAAATGAAAGAACAAAACAGAAACAAACTCATAGATACAGAGAACAAACTAATGGTTGTCAGATGGGAAGGGTTTTAGAAGGATGGGTAAAAAAGATGAAGGGATTAAGAAGTACAAATTGCCAGTTATAAAAATAGTCACGGGGATGTAAAGTACAGCGTAGGTAATATAGTCAATAATATTGTAATAACCATGTGTGGTGTCAGATAGGTACTAGACTTACTGGGGTGATCACTTCATAAGGTATAGAAATGTCTAATCACTATGTTGTACACCTGGAACTAATATAATATTGTATGTTAACTGTAATTGAAATTTTTTTTTAATTTAAAAAAAGAGTAACCGGGTATAAAAGTGTCCTGCTAAATGTTAGTTAGATAGCCAAACAAGGATTTGAACACTGGTCTCATTCTGTAGCCTTACATTAAACAATTTTTTTTTTCTTTTTAGTGAAAAAGTAGTATGTCATGTTGAGGGTACTAAAAAAGTTGACTTTATATCAATCATTATTTTAACTTGGTTATGCTAAAAAAATAGAATATATTAAAGCACAGGTTCCATATGTAAGTGATTTTTTTCTAATAGTCATTAAAATAAATATGTAACCTCTAAAGTAAAATCTGTTCATCTGTATATCTCCCCAAATAATTTCATATACCACTACTGGTATCTCCATCTCACTTTGGAAAACTGCCTCGGGAAATTGGCAACTAGTCAATAGATACCCAAGAATGTACATGGAGTTTGGATACATAGCAGAACAGCAATAAATCAATTAACAAGACCTAGGAGTAGATAGTTCTCTGCCCCGAGCTTATATTAACTCACTCTATGATCTTTGACATTGTTTTGTTTTGTTTTTAACTCAGTTCTCAGGCATAGAAGACATGATATATATTCTACTTCAACCAGAAAAGGAGGGCCTCTGTACCCCAAAAAACCAGGACCCCAAATAATTAAAAGTCAGTCAAGGCACAAGTAGATAAGCCTCATGACAGGCATATTAGACCATGAGTCCACACTCCTCCTGCCTTGTCTAAACATATTTCTTGTAGGAGGTGAGTTTGAAACTCAAGCAAGAAAGAATTTAACAGATAGGAAAAGGAAAATCAGCATGTCAGCAGAGCAGCGAGTAGGCCTGGTAAAGACTAAATGTAGAAGAACATGGGCCCCCAATCTACCCTACGTTTTAGGAGTGTTCATTGTGGGGGCTCTATGAGCTGGTCTTTTCATTGCTCTAAGATGACCACATATCCTAGTATTTGCCCAAAGTATTTGTCCCAAGAAAAATTCCAGGAAAGTTTCCCTGGGGTTTTCTCACCACCCCTACCCCACAAAGCCCAGAATCTGAACTATAAAGTACAGGGTTTAATATCACATTTAATGTTAGCTAAACTTTTACAAAAGACTGTTTAGAACTTTGGACCAATTGTACTTGGAGCTAGAGATGAATAAGATTAAGATAAACAAGAGAAATGTTTGAGCATGAAAAGGTGCGGTTAACTTTCAGAAGGATAGGGTGGCTGAGTGATTTATGTTCCAGACAACTTGGAGTGGGGACCAGGTACTGAAAACTTGAGAGAGAAGGGAGAATTGAAGAAATTGGCTTGAAGGAGATAGTTTAGACCCTTACTTCACACACTGTAGTCCTTGGACCAGCAGCACTGGCACCACCTAGGAGTTTGGTAGAATTTCAGAGTCTTGGGCCTCACCCCAGACTCACTGAATCAGAATTTCATGTGTACACAAATTAAAATTTGGTGTGGTCTTACCAGTCTCTCTGCCATTTTGTGTAATTACAAACACATAATCGATGGATTCTTGGCTTTTTCCCCCTGTCAGTCAGGCCTCCCTAGCACTTGTCAACTAAAATTTGCAAAAGACTTGTCTAAGTCACTCTATGCTCTCCTCCACTCATGCTGGCCTTTCCTCATTGCCTCTGTTGTCAACATTGTTCTCATTGCCAACATCTTTCTTGCCTCATGCCTTTGCACATGCTGTTTTTTTTCCAACTAGAATACTCTTCAACTGTCCAGCACCAACTCTCCCATCAAGTCTCAGCTGAAACATCACTTCCTCAGAGATGCTTCTCTTGTCACTCACTCTAATGGAGATCCCGTTCCATTCTCTCTTGTGGCCAACAGTTCTTTTCTCTCATAGTAGTCATTACGATTTGCATTTATAAATTAGTTGTCTTCCTTACCAGATTGTTCAGGGGAGAACCATGTATGTTTGCCATAACAGGTGCTCAATAAATACTGTTTGAATGAATAAATAATTGAAATCAGTTTTTTCACTGCATTACTCTTAGATACCAATGAGCATCATCAATCTCCAAGAGAATAATAAAGTGTGCAGTGTTTCCCAAACTGCATTGCCTTTCTGCAGAAAACCTATGAATGTTCTAGGGAATAGCATTCCACAGAACACAGTTTGAAAAATCCTGAGGTAAGTAAAGTGGGAAAAGACCATATTCCTAGAAGTCAGAGCTTTTTAGAAGTCTAAGGAAGATTAAAAATATGAACACTCTTGTTCAGCTTGCCAACACTATGGCAGATTAGACTGGTTCTCATCATAATTATGTAAATCTCCCAAAACTTGTTGTAAGGATTCATCCATCAATGAAAATGACCAGACTCCAGAACCATTATGGAAGAATAAAAGAGAATATAAATCCTCAGCTACCACCGCTATGAAAAAGCTGCATCTTTGGAAAGTCTACATTGCAATCATTTAGAAACTACTTTTCTAAGTCATGTCCCTGAGATCTCTGCACAGTACAGTGTAATAGAATTACCCATCATAGCTGTCACTAAAAGGGCAGAAATAAATTATCTTTGAGGAGGTCACAAAGTGAAGGTGTTCTGATTACTATTGCTGGATACCAAACCATCTCAAAACCTAGTGGCTTAAAATAGCAACAGTTATTTATTTTGCCTACACATCTGTAATTTGTGCAGGATTCAATGAGAAAGGTCCATCTCTCTTTCAGATGGTTCAGCCTGAGTAGTCTGACTGTGGCCTGAAAGATTCCTTTTGAGACATCTTGCTTCCATGATTGGCAAGTTGTAGTGGTCCTGGGAGCTCTACCAGGCTTGTGGGCCAAGGCCTCAGCTCCTCTTCACAGGAGCCTCTCCATGAGATGCTTGGGCTCCCTCACAGCATAGTGGCTGGGTTTCAAGTATGAGTGTCCCAAAAGAACCATCAAGCTGCATGGTGTTATCTAATCTAGCCTTGAAAGTCACAAAACATCACTTCTGCTTCCTTCTATTGATGGGGGCAATTACAAGCTTACCCAGATTTAAAGGGAATTAGGCTCCATTTTTTGATGCAGGAGTAGTAAGATTCTTAAAGAGTGTGTAGGATGGAAGAGATTGTTGCAGCTATTTTTGGAAAAAATTGCCATTGAAGAAAAGATGAAGAGGAGGAATAATTTTTTTAAAAAAAAGACAAAACTTGTTAAAAACAAAACTCCTCTTGCAATCTTTCCTTATTATGGAGGAAGGAAAGGTAGATATTAATATGTGTCAAGAGAGAGTAAAGATTTTATTCCTAAAAATGTGGAGACTTGACCCAGGAAAATCTGCAGAGGTCTAATGGGGGCATTGAAACGACACCTTGCCCCAGTGAACTACGGACTTGATGGAAGTTAAGCAGTCATTGTGTCAGGAAACATAAAACAGACTAAAGTATTAGTAAGACCAAACGAAAACAAAACAAGTTCTGCCTACAGAAAATCCACAGTGCTGGTGATCTGAAGGCAGAGGCTTTCAAATAAGTCTGATTTTCTAGGAGAGTCCCAAATCTTGATCTGAGCCTTGAAAGATAAGTAGGATTTAAATACTCTGCCAACCAAGCAAGAAAACTAAACAATAAACAAGGAGTAGAGAAGGGAGCAACAATACAAGTGATCTCTTTTTTCTTTTTTCTTCTTTCGCTCAAAGTGTCATTGGACACATGCTTGGTGAAAGCATCCTGCTCAAAGCAGGCCCAGAACACACATTTATAAATACTAAAGATGTCTCCCTTCTCAGCCCACCACAGGCCTTAAAATTTCCACATTATACAGTCTTTCCTTTGGTTAAATCAATGTGGCAGATGTGAGGATGCACCACTCAGATCTCTCTCTAAGAAAGAACTTACTGCCCAGCTCCCAGGACTGTGGGCAGCTGACAGCCTCCAGCTGTTAGTGTCTTTAGAGTCTGCCTACACTTTCAAGCCAAAGCCATGCTCTTCTCAGGGAGGCACCCAGACAATGACTAAGCTAGACAGTGGTGCAGGTTCTAGCTATTTTCACCCAATGCAGGACTCACCCTTTACCCCCATAATGGGTAATCTTTGCTCAGGAGTTCTCCATTGGGCTGGTAGAGGCTTTCTCCAGTGTGTATCATGGTCTGATGGCTCCCATTGTAAATCTTGCTTCAAATTCTTTTCTTTCACAGGTATAAATCCCTAGTAAACTTTTTGCACCCTAACTTTATTTTGGCATCTGCTTCTGCAAGAACTCAACTTGCCACAGGCAGTATTCTCAAGGGTTCTCCATGAAAAAGGCAATATCTCAGTATAATAAGTTCCTCCCAGCCTTGAGCACCTTAGACAAGCACTGTAGGAGTGGGACACTGCCCAGGTACATTCTGAAGGAGGGAGAGAATAGATAGGAGAAACTTGGAATATTTTCATGCTATAATGTGGCATTATTGGACAAAAAAGGAGAAGATAGTAGATAAACTTAAAAGATGTTGTATTCATCTTCAGGGCAATCTCTCTGGAGGAGGTCCTAGGCAATTCCCACCCTTGCCAAACAAGAGTCACTATGAAACAAGACTTTATCTGGTCCACAAACTTTCCCTTAATGTAGTTGAAATTTACAGACCTTAAATATAAGGCTGAATAATACATTTTGACAAAAATATGACTATTTACATTTAGGGACTAATTTTACATTTAAAATATAGGTATATGACTGGATTTTAGCAAAATGTTTTTAAAAGATTGGTGACCTACTTGAGCATGGGATGTTTGGGTCCTAAATGCTCAGCCATCTTTGATAAGAGTGAAACCTACACTCACCTCATCCCAAAGACAGCAAAGACCTGACAGAAGTCTCTCAGCATAATCTAAGTAATAAGACACACAGTAGGGCTATGGAAAATTTGCTGCTGTTCCTGCGGAGAACCAGTGAGGAAGGGCTATTTCTCTCACAATTAGCAAAGGTGGGATCCCAAGATTTGAGAGAACTCTGACCTGAGCATTAGTGAGCCTCACACAACACCAAAGCAGGCCTGAGGAGAAACCATCCCCTTGCACTTCCTTATGGAATAGGTGTTCTCCTTTTTTTCTTCCCCAATGGGTCTCAGAAGCTCAGAAAGCAGAGTTAATGCTTGCTTATGTTTTACATATATCCTGACAACTTTCATGAAACCAGTTCATTTAGAGGAGAAAATCTACTTCTAGTTTCTATCTTACCCCTGGAAATAGGGACTTAAACTCTAATCAGAATAATATAAGGGTCACAAAAAAAATTGTATCTACTGAGAAAAGTATTGACATTGCCTTGCAAGGATGGAGAAGAAAACAAGAGTCCATGCCCTCAGCAGAAATATCTCCTCACCATCTCTTGTTAAACAGTTAAATAGCTAATTTGCTAATGATCTAAGCAACTACACAATATACATTTTCTCTGCTTCATGTCATCCTCTACTTCACAGTTTCTTCTTGCTCTTAGTGTCAGCTTGATATTTTCTGTTCACTTAGTCACTTTCTGCTTCATGCTCTTTTCTGTCTTTTCAATTCCTGCTCCTGTTTCTCTACTTCTAAGTCTTTGCAGATGCAATCAAAACCCCTTCTGCCTACCTCCAGGTCCACCACAGTCGTGGTAGAGAACTTCCAGCAAGCTGAGCTTCCCAGTTCAAGCACCTTTTGACTTTTCTACCTGAGGTTCCATGGAAGCTTGTTCAGCTGCAACAGGTACAACCTTGAAGAGGAAAGGAGTTGATGTTATAGAAGTAATAACCCTCGCCCGATGGAGTTATTACTCATTGTGATAGGGGTTATTTATTGTGAGAGGCTCTCAGTGAATAAGTATCCAGCTTCCATGTCCTCCAGGAAGACAGTTTCTAAATGAGTCCCACATGGTTTTTCAAAAGGTCCCCAATAAGATTGAGCTCCAATTGGCCACAGTGGTACCCACTCATTAACTCTTTATTAGTTTTTCTCTTCTTACATGTCCCACTTTCTCTACTTTTGATTCCTGAAATCACCTTCTATATTAGTCAGGGTTCTCCATAGAAACAGAACCAACAGGATAGATGGTAGATGATGGATGGATGGATGGATGGATGGATGGATGGATGGATGGATAGGTAGGTAGGTAGGTAGATAGATAGATGAATAGATAAAAAGATTTATTATAGAAATTGGCTCACACAATTATAAAGATTGAGAAGTACCACAATCTGCCATCTGAAAGCTGGAGAACCAGTGGTATAATTCAGTCATATTCCAAAGGCCTGAGAACCAGAGAAGCCAATGGTGTAATACGCAGTCCAAGGTCAAAGGCATGAGAACCAGGGATGTCCATAAGCAGGAGAAGATGGGCATCTCAACTCAGAGAGAATTTGCCATTCCTTTGCCTTTATGTTCTATTCAGGGCCCCAGTGGATTGGATGATGCCAACTCTCATTAGTGAGGAAAGATCTCTTTACTCAGTCTACTGAATCAAACATTAATCTTATCCAGAAACAACCTCACAGACACACCCAGAAATAATGTTTTACAAGCTATCTGGGAATCCCTCAGGCTAGTCAAGTTGACACATAAAATTCTCACATCTCTCAAACAAACTTTCTACAACCAAGTTACTGTCTCGGAGTCTGCTCCTAGGGGAATATAAACTAAAACATGTCCCAGTTCAAATCCCAAGAGAATTAATTGCTTCCCCCCCTTAATCACCATTGCCTATATTTAGACAGTGCTATTCACACAACATCTCCACACAGACTATTGGCTATCTATTATCAGCTGCTCTTGGGTCTTGACCTGTGACCGAAATATCTTCAGGCAGAGGTAGAATTACATACATAAAATATGGCTGCTAAGAGCTGCTTCCCTAGCAGGGGGCTATGAGTGGGCTATCTTCCTTAGAAGGGCTGTGATAAGGACAGGCACTCTGACCAACTGATTCAGTACAGAATCTGAATATCTGTGTCTATATCTAGACATCCCTGATAGTACATATGACATATCCCTCTCATCAGATATATATATTGTTCCAGGTACCCACATTTATTTATAAGTACATGTGATTCAAACAACCCCAGAGACTCATAAGCCACTCAACTTTATTTCTTCTTCCTTTTTAAGTTTCTTCTTTAAGCAGTGTTCTATGATAGACTCTGCCAAGAAAAGGTTAAATGTACAGGGACTTGATTAGGCTAGATGTCCGTGTTGAAAGGAAATAAGTGGTAAGCTAGAGAATGCTTGGAAAGGCATCAGATCATGACACAAGTATGGCCCCAGGTAAAAGGGAGAAGGAGAGAAGGTTGAATGGGCATAGCCTAGATCATTGTGCAGTTAAAGGAAGGTTTGGAAAAGTTGTTCAGGAGTCCTGGAGCCAAACTGACTAGCAAAGAAGTCCCCTGTCTTTCAGGAATGGGTCTGTCTTAGAATCCCCATCAAACATACTCATTGGTAGGGAACAGCACACAAGAAGTATGGCTTTGGCACAAACACAAGTGAGATTTCAAAGTGCAGCGGCTCGAGCCTCAGTCAATTATACTCCCCATTCTGTGTTATGGGAGGCTCACGGTTGCATATGGACTACATAATCATCACTCTTATTTGGGACCCTCTGTGCTTGAGAACTATATATCCTATTATTATTTCCGGCATGGCTAAGTGATTTGCTCTAGCCAATGAAATGTGAGCAGAAGTGAAAGTTGTTGTTTCCAGACAGAAGCATTAAGAGCCAATATGGAGTTCACCACCTTCTGTTTTCCCCTTCTTCAACAACCAACCATGTCCCAGAAAGAAGCTTCATCATCAGCATGAGTCATGAGACAAGGGTGAGATGGCACAAAACCACATCCAACCCATGGTCGTGTAGTATAAATGAGAAAGAAATCTCAGTTGTTTTAAGTTGTTGTAAAGTTCTTTGTTACCACAGCATAACTTAACCTATACTGACCAACACACAATTCTGCCATCTCTCCTACTCTTCTTGTCCACACATACAAAAAAAAATCAGATTATCCTCACATAGAATTTAAGAAAATAATTGTTTTCTCCAATTACCTT
>NW_006431210.1:5909800-5979205 GCF_000325575.1 Pteropus alecto
CTACACTCCCAGTCACGGGCAATAAGTTGGGTGGTTTGTTTCTTTTTTATTATTGTTTGTTAGTTTTCTCATCAGCTAACACTATTAAGAAAAATGCTTGTGGTTTTATATCCTGAATTGATTTTTTTTAAAGGAGAAAAAAATAGGTATCTTGATTTTAAAGTCTAGAACTTCTGTGATGGAGTACACACTTCTCAGTACCACCATGATGAATTCTTCTTTGAAAACCATTTCTTAAACTATATATCCTACATGGCTCTATGTTTTCATCAGTCATTTTTCATTCTATACCATAATTCTTTTTTCCCCTCTTTTACAAATCCTTTACAGTGGATTCAAGGGAATAAAACTACATTTAAGAACTTAATGTTCTGGATGAATTTATACAACTTCAGATGAACAGGAGAATGATCCTGACAAGTGACGAAAGATTCATAAATACAAATCCACTTTGGCATCTGTTTTATCTATTATAAAATAAGAAGGAAAAAAAGGAAGCATTCAGAAGATGCTGGTTTAGAGCAGCTCAATTGGTCATCCACTTTCCCGTTGAATGGTGCCAGCAGCCTGGTGCTAAAGGATTGTCTGGATTTGATGTATGACCCATGTACTTGCCCGAGATGCAAGGGGTTGAGGAACCATGTGGGAGATTCATTTTGATTTAATCATGGGTTTAAATGTGCTATTTAAACCTTTGGCAAAAAAGAGCCCACAGAAGTTTGTGGAAAAATGTCTCTGAGGACGCTGGTCTTTGGCTAAAAATAGAAAGAATGCAGAATGCTGACTAATTAACATACCTAACTATAGAAATTCCTTACAGACGAGTGCTCATGTCAGCTTTTTTCTCATTATAATGGTCATTGCTAGTTTCCAGTCAGAAGTAAGAAAATTACGCATGGGAAGCCTGTGAATTGCTGTCAAAAGGGAAAACTGAATGCACCTGGAGATTTCTTATGCCAAGGTGACGTGTCATATAATTTCAGGTTGATATTCACCCACCCTGTCCCCTGACTCTTCCCAAATCTAGAGACAGACCCCTTGGTCACTCTGGATACCAAATACATTGATTTCAAATAAAATCAGCAGAGTGAGTTTTATTTCAGGCTTCCAGCTGTAGTAAGATATTCCAACTGGTGGAAATCAATCCAACTGAAGTACCCTTGAGCACAAATCAAATGAGACTAGACTGCAATTGAGGAAAATTATAGTCATAACTTTGCTTTAGAAGCTAAGACGGCTTTCTCTCTGCATGATCTCTGAAATGGTATGAATGCTCTTGGCTATCAGCAATGATGCAGGTGCCAGAACACATTGTTGCTAAAGAGAGTTATTAAAATGTCTTTATCTATCTGTGGCATGTCATCATTATTAAAAACAAAAGCAGAGAGCAAAATAATAAAGTTAGATCATATTCAAGGGGTTCCAGGCCTGACGTGTGCTAGCAATACTATTAATGCGAGGATTTAGTTGGTTCCTGAAGTATTCTGTTAATCAATACAAACACGCCATGATGCAGAATAGATGAAAAGGTTACTTTTCATAAGCGAGCTCTCCTACTAGGTTTCCACAGTCCATTTCTGTCTTGTAATTGTATACATCAAACAAGGTTTCTGACACATCTAATACTACCAGCATCATAGAATGTTATGCAAGAGGGAATCGTGGGCACCACCTCATAAACATCTATCCACTCATTCACCTCTCACTCCGACATACTCAGTCCTCCATTTCACAGATGAAGAAAACCAAGTCCCAGGAAGGTCAAATGAGTTGCCTAAGGTCACACAGTGAGTTAGAGACAACCAGAAGTAAAATCCAAGATCAGAACTGTTTCTTCTCTAGAATACGCTCTCACTATTCATCAACAGCTTCAAAAAATTTTTTTAGAAGTGAGTAGACTATGAATTATAAATAAATCAATAGGACTCCACACCAAATCCCTCAAAGGTAACTCAGTACGGGATGCCTCCACTTTTAAGATGCAATTAAAATGCAGTACATCTCAGGAAACAGATGTTATAGAGCTCACCCTTGGCCGATCAGTAAGGCTCTGCCAAACATGAATAGCACTGGCAGAAACCATCACACAAACCGGAGTAGAATGAAGGAAACAAAAAGCCTAGGGGTCGGATAAGATCTATAAAACGAAAAAAGAAGAAAAATGCAGCAGGTTGAGAAGCAAGCCCTGCCTCTGCATATAAATGGACACCATTAATCTTTGAGACAGGCAGATCAGCAATCCTTGATCCTCCAAGTTCTGTTTCCTTTCATTTGAATTTAGCTTAACAAACATTTACTGAAACGTCTGCTACATGCCAGGCACAAGGTTGGGCATGGAAACACTTGTAATGGTAGACCAAACAGCTGTGGCCCCTGCCCTCCAGGAGGTTATAGTCTTATGGGAAAGAGGGAACAAAAGGAGGACATTTAAGGAAATATGTTAAGTGCTGTGCTCTGGATGTTCTGGAAGCACCGAGAAGGAATACCTGCAAACGCCTTTTCCACATTCATTTCATGCTGACTCTGTAAACTAACAGCCCAGCAATTTAGGTGGGAATGACCCCAGGCCCAGCTCCAAGGGGGAGCCCCCTAGGCATAAGCCAATCAGTGTGTCAGATTTCTGGGGCTCCAATGATTGGTTCCAGGTGAACACATGACCTAAGTTTGTCTTATTAGAATAAAACCCACTTCTTTTTCAGTGGTTGTGGGAAGAGAGGCTTTCTAGTCTGTAGAGTATAAATGAGAGGCTACCACAGTTGTTTTATGACTGCAACCAAGTGCTGAGTGGGAAGCTTCTTGTTGCCCTAGAATTGAGGTCCAGGATCAAAGCTGGAAAGAAAGCAAATAAGGGCCCTATCCCCTGGCAAAATTACAAAACAGAGCAGGAAATTCCTCAGGGTTCACTAAAAGGCCACTAAACTGGTTCTTCTTGCACCTGAAATCAGGTGAGGAGGACTCCTGAGGACCTCTCACAGAGATGAGGAGTGCCCTCAACTGAGACAGCAGATCCATACCTCATTCCATAGCTGTATTTACCACTGTACTACAGAAACCCACACACCCAGCATAGGATCCCTGCTGGCCAGGGTATGTGGAGGGAGGGAGTTCCTGGGTGACACTGGAAATCTCTCTAGGAAATAAACATAGTGATAGGGTCTTCCTGTGTGCAGAGTTCTCAAGTTGGGTGGCCAGTGTGGAAAGTAGAGAATCGGTATGATGTGCCTATGAACAAGAAGATAGCATGCCCATCCCAGCCCAGTTCCTTAAGGCTATTAGGTATCATGAAAGAAGCTGCAGAAGTTTCTGTGACTCCGCATGAGGCCATGTAGGCAGTCGCCAGCTGGCCAAGGGCACAACCCATGTAGAGAGGATTAGAGTGCACACTACTAGAGGTAATGAAGAAAAGACCCAACTGTTCTCTCTGAGGGTTCTTTATTACTACAGGAGTAGGAAAGAGATGAACAGCATCCCAAGAAAACCTGCTCACCATCAACCCAGATGACCTAGAACTGGAGGAAGACCAGGAGCAACGCCTCCAGCAAATGGCAGCCACCAAACAAAGACCATTTTGCCATCTGCTCCCTGTGGTAAATACAGAAACATTCTAGAACCTGAAAAGGGAAGGAAGAAGAGTGAATGAGCAGCCCATGCTCCCTCTCTACTGCATGTACCTTATACCCCAGTTTCAGCTGAGCTGGGGGTAAAGGAAGAGAGGAGATCTTAAGAGTGGATTTAAGATTGAAGTTTTAAACACAAATAAGATCAAATTGTAAGTGCTGAAATGACTGTTTTACTAACCAATGTTGGCTATAAAGTTATGGAATCTGTTCAGGATATTGGTTGGAGAGGGGGAAGTGCATTGATTGGATAAAAGTAAAACTTTCGCAAATCCTCATTCCGTCACTAGCTGCCTAAAATAAGGATAATGAAACCTAACTTTCAGGACTATGCATGCTGCCTTTGTCCATTCAGTTGGCTATAACAAAATACCACAGACTGGATAGCTTATAAACAACAGAAATATATTTCTCATGGGTTTGGAGGTGGAAGTCAGAGATTAGGGTACCAGCATGGTCGGTGAGGGCTCTCTTCCAGGTCACAGACTTTTCGTGTCCTCACATGACAGAAGAGGTGATGAGTTTCTCCGAGGTCTCTTTAATAAGATCACTAATCCCATTCACGAGGGCTCCACCCTCATGACCTAATCACCTCCCAAAGAACCCCACTTCCTAATACCATCATATTGACTATTAGGTTTTCAACATATAAATTTGGGGGGACGCAAACATTCAGAGCATAGAACATGCCTTCAAAAATATTTAACATAGTTCAAAGAACAGTGCATATGGAGTTTAGAGAGCTGTGTAGGAATTATTGATAATAAGTGAGGCAGATTACATTTTTAAAAAATGACTATAGTAATATTTTAGTCCCACATGCAATTCTAGAACCACATTCTATCAAGAGGTAGAGTCTATCCCCCTCTTGAAGCTGGGCAAGACTTTGTGACTGCCTAATGGAATATAGTGGGAGTGTTGATGTCATTTCCAAAGCTAGGTCAGAAAAGGCAATATAACTTCTACCTGGCTCTCTCTTTCTCAGGACATTTGCTCTTAGATCTCAGCCACTCTGTTGTAAGACAGCCCAGGCCACATGCAGAGGCCATTGTAGGTGCTAAGGCCAACAACCCAAACGAAGATCTCAGCTTAGTTTGGGTTGTCAGTCATCATCATCCACCAGACATCAGATTGAACAAGACTTGAGATGATTGCAGCCACTGGCCTTCAAATTGCTCCAGCTAATACCAAGAGGAGCAGAAATGAACTCTGTTCACTGAGATCCATTCAAATTGTGTATTTGTGAGCAAAATAACTGTCGTTGTTTTAAGCCACTACATCTTGGGGTAGTTTGTTACAACACCTTAGTAACTGAAATAATGAGGTTCGCAAGTAAGCGAGATCTAGATGGCACACAGCCTTGGAAGCCATAGAAAATGTTTGGATTTAACCCTAAGTATATTCATCCTTCAATGTGATGATCTAATCCAGCTGAATTTTGAGAAGATGACTCCACCATGAGGATAATATAGGTGGGGAGACTGGTTGGGAGGCTATTATAGTTCAGGCAAGATATGCTGGTGGCTCTGTATTGGGTGGTAGTAATGGAGATGGCAAAAAGCTGACAGATTTGCAATATTCTCCACTTAGCTGTCAAAGTTAACATTCCAAAACACAAGTATAATATTGTTGTTGTTAAAAAGCCTTTCCAGGCTATTATCAAAAAAAAAAAAAAAGTAACAAGTGATGGCGAGAATGTAGAGAAAAGAGAACCCATGTACACTATTTATGGGAATGTAAATTGGTGTAACAACTATGGAAAACAGTATAGAGATGCCTCAAAAAATTAAAAATAAAACTACCATATAATCCAGCAATTCTACTTCTGGGTATATATCCAAAGAAAATGAAAACACTAACTCAATAAGATATTACATCCCATGTTCATTATAGCATTATTCATGAGAGACAAGATATGAAAACAACCTAGATGTATACAAGCAGATGAATGGATAAAGAAACTATGATACATATACAAAATGGAATATTATTCAGCCATAAGAAAGAATAAAATCTTGCCATTTTCAACATGGGTGGACCCTGAAGGCATTATGCTAAATGAAATAAGTCAGACAGAAAAGAGAAATACCATATGATCTCTCTTATACATGGAATCTCAAAAAAAAAAAAAACAAAAAACAAAAAAAAAAAAAACAAAAGATCATAGATACAGAGATACAGATACATAGATACATAGATACAGATTGGTGGTTGCCAGAGGCAGAGGGATGGGCAAAATGGGTGAAGGAGGTCAAAAGGTCCAAACTTTGAGTAATAAAATAAATAAATCATGAGGATATAATGTACAGCATGGTGACAATTATTAATAATACTGTTAGATATTTGAAAATTGCTGAGAGTAAATCTTAAAAGTTCTCATCACAAGAAAAAAAATTCTGTAACTATGAATGGTGATAGATGTTAATTAGACTTATTGTGAGATTATTTCACAATACATGTAAATAGTAAATCATTATGTTATAAATCTGAAACTAATATAATGTTTTATGTGAACTATACCTCAATAAAAAACATTGTTTCCATATATTTTATATAGTGGCTGTAAGGTGCTCTGCCCGAGAAGACTAATAAATGCAGGTCCTAAAAAGAAGGGGATGAGAGAAAGTTTCCAAGTAGAGGGCATACTGTGAATAAAAACGCAGCAGCCAGAGGTGCGGGAGAGCTGTAAGGTCAGGGCATGCAGCCCTCTGCGAAGTCTGCTCTCACTCTTGCGAATGTTCAGTAATGCCCATGACTGGCTTCTGTAACGTGCTTCACTCCTAAAGGCCCTGGTGATATAGCTGTAAGAGCCTCAGGGAACCTGGCAGGAAGACACTGTCAGCCTTCACCATTATAGGGTGTGTATTTAACCCCATTACTATAGTAAATAGTAGCAGAGGTTTCTGTTCTGTTTGATTTTACCTTTGCCTTTTATTTACGAGAGAGAGAGGGAAGGAGAGAGAGAGACAGTGAGAAGCTGCAGGAGAGACAGGAATGTGGGTGGGGGGAGGAGAAAAAATTAGAAATGAAGAAGACAATCAATGGAAACCCCAGGAAAGAAGGACAAGGGTCCTTTGTAGAGTTCTGTATTTGGCAAAAACAAAAACAAGGCTGAGAATCTGAGATTGTTTCAAAAAATATTTAATTCAATCTTAGAAAGACATGTGAAGAGTCAAGACAGGTTCTACATGGACATTTAGTCCCCAAATGAGTCCTTTGTTCCATTTCTGAATTTTCCCATCCACGTCTCTGGTCTAAGTCTTATTGGGACTGTTTGAGGGAAAACCAATTCATCCAAAAAATCTTCCCAAATTCTGATTAGAATAGAATGGACTAATGTACACAGGACAGTACAGCATATTGCCTAAGGGCAGAACATTAAATTAAGCTTTCTAAATTCAAATCCCAGATCCTGTATTAATTCCCTGTACTAATGCAGCAGTCATGGATCAATTCCTTGGCCTCTCTGTGCCTTAGTTTCCTCATTAGTAAAAATAAAGATGAAGCAGTTCCAGCTTCCTAGGAATGTTATGAGCATTGAATGAGATGATATGTTTAGCGCTTGATATAGTAACTGATGCATAGTAAATGCTCTATAAATATTAGCTGGCCATCACTTTTGTGTGATTCCTACTAAGTGAACACAGCATTATTGTTTTACATTCTTTGGTTATATTAATGTACCTGTAGAGAGAGGAGAGATTCATCCATGGAGGACAGAGTTATTTCTAGTGACTAGCTAAAGTGTTAGACAAGTAATTTAGCAATGACGGCCCTATGTGACACATCCCGAAGAAGAGAGAAGGCTCAAAGAGAGAAGGCTCAGAGAAAAGTGGCATCCAGTCAGACTAAGCGTATCAAAAACTGTTCCTCACAAGAAGGACTCGAGCTGAATTTAAAGGAAAATTAGTGTAGTTCCCAGCCTCCAAGATGACCCTGCCTCAGCATATTTACATCTTTGTGTAGTCATCTCTTACATTATACCAGAATTGGCCTGTGCGACAAATAACATACTGCTTCCATCTTGGGTTCTCACTCAGCCACTCCCTCTCATTCTCTTGGCGCACTCACTCTGGGGAAGCAAGATGCCATGTCATGAGGACATTTAAGCAGCCCTGAAGAGAGGTCCATATAGGAACTGAGGCCTCAGGTCAATAGCCAGCAAAGAACTGAGCACTAGCAGCAACCATGTCAGTGAGCATGGAAGAAATTCTCCAGGCCCAGATGAGCCTTGAGATAACTATAGTGTCAGCTAAAGATAGGTCCATATAGTAAGGAACTCAGGCCTCAGGTCAATAGCCAGCAAAGAACTGAGCGCTAGCAGCAACCATGTGAGTGAGCATGGAAGAAATTCTCCATGCCCAGATGAGCCTTGAGATAACTATAGTGTCAGCTGGCAGGTTGACTGCAGCCTCAGAGAGACCCTCAGAAACTATGAGATAGTAAATGTTTGTTATTTTAAGCCACTAAATTGTGGGGTAATTTGTTACACAGCAATAGATAACTGATACAAACAGGAATAAGCTGGATGAAGAAATGTTGGACAATATTTCAGGCAGAAAGAATAGGTATGCAAAGGTAGCAAGCCAAAAAATAATTTGGGTCCTAGTCCAAGCATTCTGGTGAGTTAAACCAGACCCTGAAACCAAGGAGATGAAACTCACAGGGTGAGCCAGGACTAAGTCAGGGAGGCCTGGAAAGCCAAAATAAGATGTGTAAACCAGACCCCAAAAGCCAAGGAGAGTCTCCAAATTATTTTAAACTGAGAAGTGGTATCTGCAAATTCGTATTTTTTTTCACAAAGAATGCTCTGGTAGTATTGGGAAGAGTGAATTGGACACTGTTCTCTCTTTCTCCCTCCTTACTAGATCTTTCCTAATAGCACTCAAATTTGTTCTAAAACCTCCCAGATTGCAAAATTCTACATTATCTCTAGATCTACTCCAGGAGTACATAGTTATCTATATACACTACATAAATTCTACCCATTTATCCTTTGATCCATTCCAATCCAGAGTCGGCCCAAACTGCTCTTGCTAAGGGCCACCAATGACCTTCATGTCGCCAATGCCAATGCTCAATTTTCAGTCCTCATCTTACTAACACTCTCAGCAGCATTTCACACACTTAATAACACCATTCTTTCCTTCCTGAAACACTTTTCTTCTCTTAGCTTCCACTATATAACATCTGTAATTTTTCTTCTACCTCTAAGTGCTCTTTCTCCAAATCCTTTCCTGGCTCTTCCACCTACTATTTCAACTTACAAAGGTTGACATTCCCCAGGGATAGATCCTGGGCTCTCCTCTGTCTAAGTGGTCATTCTAGGGACCTTATTCACGCCTATAGCTCTAAATACTATCCTTAGGCTAGTGACTCTCCAAATTATTTCACCAGCCCAGACCTACTATCTGACCTCCAAATCTATATATGCAATTGATAATTAAAAATCTCTACTTGAATATCTAAAAAAACATTTCAGAGTTATATATAATAGACACCTGAATATTGTTCCAAAATTGGCTCCTTTGTGTAGTGCCCCCTTTTTTTAAAAAATAATGGCACCTTCTCGGACCAATTTCAAACATCTACAAGGTAGCACTGGTCCTTGCCCCTCACCCAACTCCAATGCAATACTAAGTCTCCAAAATATGTCCTAAGTCTGTCCAGTTTTATCATCCTCCTCTGCCACTTCCTTCCTTCTGCTGCCTACACTCCAAACCACCATCACCTTCCCCAGACCACAGCAATAACCTCCTAACCAATCTCACTAATTCCACTTTTGCTCCTTTCCAGGCCATTTTCCATGTTGTAGTCAGAATCATCTTTTAAAAATACAAACTAAATTGAATGATTTCTTTGCTGAAAACTTTTCAATGATTCCTCATTATTCTTAAGCTAAAATTCAAAATACCAGCCATGGCCTACCAAAGCCCTCACAATCTGATTCAAGCCTATCTCTCCACCTTCCTCTTAAACTTTTTTTCAGGTTGTTTACTCCTCCAAGCTCTTTTAGCATTCAGGTCCTTCACTAAGCCTGGAATGCTTTTCCCCTATTCTTAGTCTTCCTAGCAACTTTAGGTCCCCATTTAATTGACATTCTCAATCAGAGGGTCTTTTCTGCTCATTCTATCTGTTCTCGTTATTTATTACTGTAAAAATAACTACCTCAAAACTCAGTGGCTTACAACAACTACCATTTATTGTATCATGCAATTTTCTGAGTCAGGGATTGGGCAGGGCTCATCTGGGTGATTCTTCGGCTCCTTGCAGCAGCAACTGAGGTCCCTCAGTCGTACCCGGCTAGTGGATAGGCTCATTTACAGGGACCAAGACAGCTTCACTCACGTGTTTGGTGCCTTGGAGGGAATGGTAAGAAGTCTGGAATGAATAGGACCAGAGTGGCCATACATGGTGAGGTCAGAGAGGTCAGCCATTTTACTTGATAGCTCAGAGCTCCTAGAGAGGTCTGGGTTGAATCTCTTAGGAACTCGCCTCATTAAGTCCCAGAATATAATTTCTGCTCATTCTATTAATCAAGCCAGTGACTAAGGCTAGACGAGTTTATGGGGATTGGATTCCAATGGGAGGAGTAGCAGAAAATTTTCTATCATCTTTAATCTACCTATCTAGAACCGGTCTCCTCACAAACTATTATAGTACTATGTATTTTTTCATCTTAATTTGCAATTACACATCTATTTGTGTGTTTATTTATTCAATGCATTTCTCTCCCACTGGATCTAAGCTCCACGAAGTCAGGGCCATGTCTGTTTGTTCACTTCTTTGTATACAGCTTCTAGCTTGCAGCCTTGTACATAGAAAGTGTTCAACAAATATTAGTTTAATAAGTGAGTGAATGTCATCACTTTTTGAAAGTAAACTCCATAAAGGTAGGAACATGTCCTTATTGTTTATCACTGTACTGTAGGACCTAACAAATAAATAGGTACTGAATAAATCATTTTTCATTCAGTTGAAAAAGGCCAAATTGAATGCAAAAAGGACAATATAGGAGGCTCTTGAAGTAATCCAAGTTCTGACTGAAGGTCGTGCAAGTAGGAATACAGAGAGAAGAATGGGCTAAAAGGACATTCGAGAGGGTTATCAATCAGGGGGCTGGATAAGCAGATCATGTACTGGATTGTTTTATATCTTATATACTCTCGGTACTTTTTCTCTTTACCTAAATTGTTTAGCAAAAAATGTTGCAAAGTTGGAACCCTCTCTGGAAAATCTAGAGAATAGGTTTATTGTGTGCTTGAGTCAGAGTAGGAAGGAAAAACAGTTCGCTCTTAAAATCATTATGGAGGTGCGACTGGTACACAGCAAAAGAGATCTTCAAAGATAAAACTCAGGGACATGAATCCAGCCCTTTTTCTATTCACAGAGCTCCTCTTTCCCATGTTCGACCTTGTCGGTTCTGAATTTAAGTTTGTTAAGGAAAGCTGCTTTACTCCTGACATGACACGTTATACAAGCGTATGAGTAAACCTGTGTAAGTTGACTTGATATTGCGCAACTTCTAAGGAAGATGTGGGACCGCCTGTTCAGGCAAAAACTCCACAACTCTCAAAGAAAACCTGTAGAAACATTTAGCAATGTTACACTGACTTTGAAGTACCATGTTGAGTATTTTTCACTGAAACTGCTCATAATTTGGAGGTAGCAAGTCAAAGAAAGTACTTCTAAATCTAAAAAAAAAAAAAAAAAAAGATAACTTTGTAAGCATAAAACCAAAAACTGAAAAACACACACACACACAAAGAAAGGGATTAATTGCTTAATTTGGTTGCATACACATTTCAGTCTTCTATACATAAAAAAATTAAGCTAAAAGACAAAATGAGGAAAAAAAATATCTCTGCCACTTGGTTAAGGCATACTATATAAAAGGAAGCAAAGCACAAGGATTAGAAGTTCTAGTTTTAGTATCACCAGGCTTGTATTCAGATCCTGGCTTACTCTACAGGTACATGACCTTGGACACCTCAATTTAAAAATGGCCTGAGCCTCAATTTCCTTACCTATAAACTAGATGAAATAATTCCCGCTACAGAGAGTTATTGTGAGACTCAAGAACAACATGTACAGTTTGTTCACTGCACAAGGGAACACAGTTTAGGGAACAAGTAGAAACTAAAATCCAGTTCACTTACTACTCAGCAGTCACGTACCATGGAGCATGACTGTACATTCCTATCTGAGATTGTGGGCACATTTTATTATTTTTATTAAGAAGCCATCTGAACTAGCAGTAACCAGATCATAATTACACCAGTGAAAATTACATAAAATAATAATTACATTAAAATTATTCAAAATAATACATGCAAATCACTTAGCTCCATGCCCAGCACATTGTAAGAGTTTATTAAATGGAGCTATTACCAGTAAGGACAAATAGAAGAGAAATGGTCCTTCAGAATAATAAGTAATGACATGTATAGACAATTGACAAGAAAAGTAATTAAAATTTCTAATAACTAGAAAAAAATAGCCAACCTCATAAGTAATCAAAGAAAATTAAAACTAGAAACTATCTTGCCCTAAAAGTGTCAAGCTTTTCTAAAAACTAATAATGATGTCAGAATTGTGAAATGGGCTATCTTCATATCATATGGATAGTAGAGTGAGTTGTTATCCCCCTTCTAAAGAAATTTGACAATAGGAGTTTGGAAACTACCTATACCCTTCAGGTCTTGGTAATGTCCCTTATTCAAATTTGCCCTCTCCCCCTCCCCCCAAAAAAAATCAGAGTTGCGATGCAATTGAAGATTTACGTTTGGTCATTTCCTTTGTCCCCTTTTAATTAGTTTGATCTACCACTTTAACTTTTGGGTTACCATTTTTCCCCTTCTTATGAAAAATACATGAGTGGTGTCTTGGGTCAGGTCCCCTAAAGACAGAGCTTGAGCCAGTGACTTGGCTTCACGTGATTTCTACAGACAGTGGTTCCAGGAGGAAGGGAGTAAAGGAAGCAGAATAGGGCCAGGAAAGAAGCTGAGCAAGGACCTGGTCTCAGCTGAAGACTGCCTCAGCCTAACCCCACAGGGAGCTCTGGGGCATCAGATGCACCACAGAGCTAGTCTCTGCTTGGTGTGGGGCTACTCTTCTGTACCTGCATGTCAGTCAGTCAGGGGATGCAGGATGAGTGGGCGGAGGGATAAAGTCCCAGCAGAAGTCGATCTTGTTCCACTCAGGATGATTCTCTGGAGCAGGGGCAACTGCAAGCCATCAGCAGCCAACCCTGACAAAGGGCCTGGGAAGGGGAAGTGGGCAGAGCAGTAGCAGAGTCCACCACACGTGGGGACAGGTTGGATGTTTGGCCTCAGATCTCTGCCTGTGAGAGACGGTAAGGACT
This sequence comes from Pteropus alecto, assembly GCF_000325575.1. NCBI lineage: Eukaryota > Metazoa > Chordata > Mammalia > Chiroptera > Pteropodidae > Pteropus > Pteropus alecto. The sequence continues at coordinate 5,922,782 of NW_006431210.1, forward strand.
TGCTCAGCATAATAATTATCTAATTACCTCAGTAACCTGTGGAACTCTGCTGCCACATACCTGTGTTGTCATTGAGTAATTAGGTTTTTTGCTTATTAAGCAATATCTCATGGGGACAGAGCTCCAGCAATTTGCTTCAGTGAAATGCAAGTTTATGGACATTGTCCACAGCCAGGAACCTGATATTTTAAAAATACATTCGTTGCAAATCTTCTATGTAATAGAAGGCCTATTGAAAAGTAAGCAATTGAATATGCAAGTGGTGCCACTTTAAGGTTTGGAAAGGTGACAACTTTTAAACAGGCCGACCAACTTAAAAAGACCAAAAAAAAAAAAAAGAATATGGGGCGAGACTGAGCATTCTGCATTAATTTCTGGATTATGAGCAAAAAGATCTGTCTCTCTAGGAAGCACAGAAGCCACCTAGGAAGGCTCTCTGAAAATGAACACAAGTCATAGTAACCCTCTGGTCTCCCGTCACTGCCTAGAGGGAACGCAACGTGGGAGGTCCTAAGGAAAACTGAAGCTCCCCAGGCTGTGTATATCCTGACATGGCAAAGAGGGGCTGCCAGAGCCAAGGGCAGCTTGTTGGCAGCTGGCAAGGCCACATGGGGCCAACTCGCTTCACTGCATTAGTATTAGGCTGGACTGTGTGCTCCGGTTCACAGTTATATGTGTGGTCAAGGATTATTTCCTTCCCACACTATGAGGAAGAATAAATGGTTGGCGTGAATCCTGCTCAGTCACATCCGGGTTCCTCCTTGCCAACCCCAGAGTCCATCCACTGAAAAGTATCCAACTTATGCTCTTGTTGGAGGTGCTTGAATAATAATCTGCAATTCTTGCTCTCAAAGAAGTCCAGCTCACACACTTTCTCTCTTTCTCAATCTCTCTCTCTCTTTCTGCGCCACCCCCACATCCCTCCCTGTCCAGCTCCTTTCTCTAACTGCCTGTCTCAGTATAAACCCAAACTTCTCTAAAAGAGAAGCACAAGTTTCTAAAGGATTCTCTCACTGACCTAGGTCATGAACCCTTGAGCAGTGAGATATGAAATGTACATAAAAATTCTACAAGTGTATATTGACCACCTACTATGTTCCAGGCCCTGAGTTAGGTCCAACGATCACATAGATAAGTTAGACATGGACCCTCAGGGCCTTCTTATCGAGTGAAGGCAAAGATATTAAAACAACCAGTGCAGCCTTTTGAATCTCAGGTTTGTTAGGATGATAAATTTTTCTTCTGTAACTCAAAGTTACCCTGTTTCTAGCCCTCATTCTGCCCTAGTGACAGAAACATAATAAACCTGGGGTTTGTTTCCTGCTATTTTCCATGGGGTTGTGTCTTCTTTCTAAGATGTTAACATACGGAGGGGAAACAGGGGCTTCGATCACCATCTAATCACAATGGCTGGCACAACATGCCTCTTTCTGTCTGGTCATCGGTCTTCGGTCTATTGGGGAGGAAGGGTGGCAGCAGGGGCCTGAGTTCATTTTTAGAAGATAACTGAGAGCTAGGATGTAAAGTGGACTGGGAGAGGGGGAGAAAACACTGTAGGGAGAAAGATAAATTGGAGGGTTGTTTTAAGTGTCCAGGGAAGTGATAATGAATTTGGTCTGGATTGGGTAGTGATAGTGGAAGTAGGGAGGAGTTTGTGAAGCACAACTGGTGGGATTTTGACTGATGAGATGCTAGGTAAGGGAGAGGATGGTATGGAGGATGACCCTTAGGTTTTGGCCTTGTGTGATTATGTGGCTGGTGGGGCCACTCTTGCCAGCAGGCTGCATGTGGAGCAAGGCTCTGGCCTGGCTGAGTACAGGGCGCTGGCAAGTTCCACTCCGGGCATGTCCATGGTGATCTGCTGGGGAGATAAGTTGATGCAGATATCCAACAGAGGTCTGAGCAGGAGGTCACAGACATGGACATCTTCAGAACCCAGACAATAGTTCTTATGTACCTTAACAGAGCCACCAGGTAGAACTCAGAGCCCAAGAAGGAAAAAGAGCAGAGGATAGAAGCCTGCAGAGCATCAACATGCAAGGGGTGGACAGAGAAATTGAAAATGATGAGGTAGGAATAGGTTGAGCAAAAGGCTATTAGATGCGTCAAAGGAACAGAGATTGTACCAGGGTGTTTTCCTGCAGGATGAATTGCTGCAGTGGGGATGAGTGGAGCGGAATAGAACAGAAGCCTTTAGATCGTGCACTAACCCTTTGCTATGCTAAAGCCCACTACCAGCACACACTCTTAAAGAGCCAGTGACAACTAGTTAATACATATTTTTATTTTTATTATATTTACCATTTGAAAGGTCTAAGAAGCAGAAAGGAAAAGGAGAACCAAATGGCCTTCTTAGGTCAGAATGGGGTCCTCACCTTAAAAGCTAGTTACCTCCTTCACAGGAGTGAACTGTATCTATACATGTAATCTTAAGTAATTCATTAAGATCCCTTCACTTCTATTCTCCAGAAGGTAAGTGAGTGCCAAAAACTGGCAGGGGAACCTTGAACCAAAGACTACCTGATAGCATGTGGGTTACTTGGGCTGTGACTGAAATTATATTTACTTAAGAATTGTGCACATTCTTTTGTCTGTGGGCAAAGCAGGGCATCCCCAGCAGGACACCCTGTTGGGAAATATCCATTTTGGATGATGTTAACAGAAGATAACACCCCTAACCCTGAAAAACCTCTCTGCTGTGGAATTTTAAATTCCCATCATTAGCCAGGCCTTTAAAAAGTTCCTGAAGACCCCTGAGTACAACAGGTACAGGTAACCAGGACTAATAACAAAATCTCCACTTCTTACTGTGGCTTTCATTTCTACCTTATCCTCTTCACCTTCATCTTCCTCACTTCGATGAGCTAGCCACATGGACCTTCTTATAATTCCCCAAACATTTAGGCTCTTTCATGCCTTCAGCCCTTTGCACGTGCTTTTCTCTCCCAGCTTAGAATGTTCTCAAAGGATTTAGTTTAAATATTCCTTCCCCAGAGCCTGAAGAGCTGAGGAGAAATGTAAGGGAAGGAATTGAAAAGCAGCTAGTTTTGGAGAAGCAACTGAGGAAGTTGAATCTGATTTGAATTAAGAGGCAATACACACTGAAAGATACCGTCTGACCAGGCTTAGCAGAGACACAAGTGCGGTCTGAGGCAATGCCTGGAGGTAGGAGTGTGGAACTGAGGACTTCTCAAAATCCTCTGTGGAACAATATAGAATTGCAATATGCCCAAGACTGCCTGGTATAAGATGTCAGAGAAAAGAAGTTTCTGACCCTCTTTTTCTTTTAGAGACCGCCTAAAACAAGAAGAGTGAGAGACAGAACACAAACTCCATTTCTGACGGAAATAAGAAGCGTGTGTAAAGCTGAACCACAGTATAGGAGGAAGAGTTGCCAAAGGCAGAGAAAATTAAATGAATTCTGGAAAATGCTGAAAACACAATGTAAGTGGTGAACCCTGAGGGACAAAATAAACAACTCTGGGAAACTTCACTGGATTCTGAAGAATGACAAGTAATGGAGCCAAATACACTAAAGTAGAGATTATATGGGTAACAGTCTCCGATGACAATAAATGGCAAAGGTTTTGAAAACACTACATGTCAGAATCTATGGGCTACAGCTACAGCATTCTCAGAGAAAAACTGATCATCTTAAGCACTTACATTATAAATAAGAAAGGATTAAAGAGAAATGAATTACACACACATTCTCAAGGGGTTATAAAAAGATCAATAAAATAAGCCTAATAAAACAGAAGTAAATAATTAACAAATTAAAACAGAAATCAACAAATCATATAATTTAAAAAAAGAAAAACTATACACAAAACATATAAATAAGGAAAGAGACAGAAAAAAGGGCATTTGTTTTGAGGGAGGAAAAAATACCAAATAAAATAGAAAACCATAAGCTAAATTAAGGGATAAAAGTCTAAAGCATAAAAAATGAAAATGGAAAAATAGACAGATATATACAGAATATAGTAAAAGAATCATAAAAGACTATTTTGATTGATTCGATTGAAATATTTTTAAAACCTGAATAAAAAGTAATTTGAAAACCTGAATAGAGGATTGTCCAATGAAACATAAATTACTCAAAAACTAAACCCCAAAGACACAGACAATTTAAATGAACTAATTACTGTTTGGGACAGAGTGAACTAGAAAAAAAATTGTCAAATAACTACCCATTGCAAAAATATCAAGTCCAGATGGTTTTACAGGGAAAACCTATCAAAACTTTAATAAATAGCAAAGCCACTGTTACTTAAATTGTTGCAGAATATAGAAAAAGAAATAAAGATTCCAAATTCTTTTTATGAAATCACCACAACATTGGCACCAGACCCAACAAAGATCACACTCAAAAAAGAAAACCACAGACTGATCTCATTTATGACTGTTGACAAAAATACCTAACAGAAAATATTAGCAAATAGAATCCAGTAATAAGTTAGAGTAATATTATACAACAAATATAACATGATTAATTGGCGTTCATGCCAAGAGAGGAAAAGACCGCTCTATATTATAAAATATATAAATACAATTAATCATATCAATCAGTCAAATTGAAAAATCATAAGATGTCCACATATATGCTGAAAAATGATCAGATAAGATTTACATACATTTTCGATTTTAGTTCAAGTGGCCAATCACCTGACTGGTCTGGGAGTAAGGAGTTTCCCAGGATGCTGGATTTTCATTGATAAAACAAGGAAAGTCCCAGGCAAAAGGGACAAATTAATTACACAGATTTCCATAGAAACCGATGAATTCTTTCTTTTTAATAGAGACACAGATAAACATGGTGATGGGTAAACGTACATCTCAACTCAGAAGACAGCATCACAAAAGCACTATGAATATTATGAATAAAGTTGGTAACAGGTCAAAGACGTCTACTAATACCACATTATTTAACATTGTTATGGAGGTATTAGCCATTGCAATTATCTAAGAGAATAAAATTAAAAGTATAAAAATTTAGAAAGGAAGAAATAAAATTATCATCATCTGCAGATAATATGATTGTATACTTGGAAAGCCTAGGAGAATTGTTATTCTTAGGCCATGATGATGTCAATGAAAAACAGGTAAGGTGGTTGAAGGTATAATAATAATAAAATTAATAATAATAATAATAATATATAAAATAGACAGTATTCCTATATAAAAACAGCATGCTAGGAAATATCATAGAAGAAAAGATACCTATTACAAGAGCAACAAAAGCATAAACTATCTAGGAACAAATTTGGATAGAATTGTTCAAATTGACAAGAAATATGTAAGAAATATAAAGAAAACAAACTGAGATAAGTACGGGAAATTGAAGAAATTAAAGAAATGAATATATACACTCTGTTCTTATATAGGAAGACTGTCAATTCTCCCAAAAAGTAATGTATGTATGTAATGTAATGCGATAACAATAAATATACCAACAGGATAATTTTCTTAGAACTAAAACTGAATTTCGAAATGTCTCTTGAGAGGCTGGAGACTCAAGCTTTACATGGCACAACAGAGAACTTTCAAAAAATAAGTATTCATCTCTCCCCAGGACTTCCCATCAATAGCATCTATTTCTCTTCTTTTTCCTTTTTCCTCTCTCTTACTCTCCCCACTTCCCCCTACCCCAATTCCAGCATTATTCTCTTTTCCAGCACTCTCCCTGATCATGAGAGAAAGGGAGATAGGTACCAGCAAGTTAATGTTTATGTCTTTTCAGCAGCAAACAGAAACCCTGAATCAAACTGTAATTAAATAATGAGAAAATTTATTATAACTATATATTTATTATATTTATTATAACCAGATAACTATAGATCTTTTATATAACTATAGAATACAGAGGTAAGATGAGCTTCAAATTTAATTGAATTAAAAGCCCAACCTTGTCATCAAGAACACAAATGCTTTCTACTTCTGCACTTTACCCACTTTGGGGTTGGCATCATTCTTGGACTAATGGAAAGATGCTACCTTCTCTCCTTGTAGCTCTTTAAGGATCAGTGAAATTGTTCCTGTAAGCTTTACACCATACTTATTCCCACACTTCACGCCATAATTATCCTTTCCTGAATCAATAATAGGTAAGAGCAAAGGAATTACCAATGGTGAACTAGAATGAATGGTAGATATATGATTGCAATGTCCACCATAATGTACAACTCACAATAAGATTCTATTTCAAGTCATTTTCATTCTCTATGCCTCAGCTCCCTACCTGTAAATCTAGATGGTTTCTGAGGGGCATTCTGACTCTAACATTCAATGACCCATGTGTCTTTGAGAGAAACAATGCGCAATGAAAATAACATAATCATTCTGATCTAATTTGTCCTCTGAAAATGAGGTAAAAATACCTACCTCACAGAGTTGTTGACAGGATTATTGAGGTAATGCAATTAAAAAGTCTAGCACTATGCCTACCACATTGTAGTTACTCAACAAATGACATAATAATAATAATGATAATTTTATTTTTTATGCAAAATGCTAATATTCCTTTAAAAAAGCTTAAAAACTTATAGAGGGGAAACAAGAAGCTGCTTTTTCAGAAAAAAAATTAATTCTGAGTTTGGTTTGGTTTGGTTTGGTTTAGTTTGGTTTGGTGTGGTTTGGTGTGGTTTGGTTTGGTTTGGTTTGGTTTGGTTTGGTTTGGTTTGGTTTTGATAGCCCTTTAACTTAATTCTTTTAAAGTCATCGTTTGAACTGAAAATAGTTTCATCATTTTAAGACATATTTACAGAGGGGAAATTACATTAGGATTGCTATGCCCTTCTCATCATTAACTGTTATTTGCATCCGAAGAAGAAAACATATCATTTAAATTCCAGATGCTGACTGTATAATTTATCTTTCTGTGGGCACAGGCATGTTTCCTTAGTGCTCAGTTCTACTTTGCCTGTATTTTGCAAATCACTGGTGCATAAAATTATTAATTAAACAAGTGATTTTTAGCTCTGTATTTAGGCCATCTTTGGGCTAGAATACAGTGACCAATGATTCAAATAAACAAAATAATCCACTATACTTCTCATATTCCCTAAGAAAGAGGTCTTTGCACCCATACAACAGGGAGCAAGGAATGTTTTACTCAAGAATAGGGAGCAATCACATTTATTAACTCCTGTGGGGAGATACCATCATTTTGCTAAGAACCATTTATATAGCAATGCGGGGTCAAGTCCTTTAGAAAAGGAACTACCACAAATGTCAAATTATTTCTGATTGACCAGAAACAAACAGACCACTTCACCCACTGTAAGATACTTGACTCGTTTAAGCTGTGAAAACTTCAGTGATTTTGGAAAATAGAAAAGTAAGTCTTCTCTGCCAGAGGATTCTATTATCACCTTAGCTCAACTCCAGTGGATATAAATAATTCATGTCAGAATTTCATGATCAGTACCTCATAAAGAGTGCAGATCCTAATTGTGAGAAGGGTTAAAGAAAAGGTATTTGTTAATGGATAGAGTTATAATTATAAAGTCTCCAAAAGACCTGCCAGGTTCTCTGTCTACCCTGAGAACTGAAACAGGAAAACTTTCCTGTCCTTGTGCTAAATAATACTGGGACCGAACATTCCTCTTTTTTTCTTGTCAACTTAATTAAGAAATATTTATGCACAAACATACTTTTTCCCCCAGTGCCAAACAACACTGAAACCAGGCAAAAGGAAGGAAGGAAGGAAGGAAGGAAGGAAGGAAGGAGAAAAGAAAGAGAAAGAAGAAATTTAGCTTCTTGATCCAGAAAATATTTGCATCTCGGAGATAAGATTGTGAAACAATGAAACTGTTTACTTTTGAATACTAATAGTTTACACATCAAATACATACCTCAAGACCTTCACCTTATATTACATAAAATATAATGTTATAAACTCTGTTTAATACCAATTAGTTCTCTGCCTTATAATATTCTCCTTAAAATCATCCATCTCAGGTCCTAAACCCAATAAACTCCCTCCCTGACTTCCCCTTCTGAGATATTACTAACAGTGACAGGTAGTGTTCTTCCTAACTGCAGTAAGTCTAATAAACTTAGCTTTCTTTGACCGACAGGCTTTTCTAGTGTGATCTTTTTGGGGTGTTGAAGGCCAACTATTCTTTCCTACAGAAAAATCTCAGACGATACCGCAGAGATGGATAGAGCATTTTCAGTCCTACTTCTCAATAAATCCCCATTTCCTAGTCAACCATAATTAATAAATACTTATTGTTTTCTACATAAAGAGCGCTATATTAGGGAGTATATCAAGTGTCAGATATAGAATGTTTCTTTATGGGTCTATAAAAAGCTTGGGAACAGATGATCAAGAACTGAGAAGCTAACAAACATGAGCAGCCATTGTTTGATACATTCTGGACGACTCGTACAGACCTTAGTGCCGGGAGGGCTCAGGAGAGGGGTATCCCTGAGGCCTGGGAGATGCACATGCTGCTGGAACCAACTGCTTACACTTTCTTTCCCTCCCAGAGCCTCCCAGGATGCTCCTCCTTGGTTCTCCTTCAGACTGAGCTCCTGAAGCCAAAACATGACTGTTCATAATTCATAAAATATATTTGATGAGTTTGCTTCCCATTCAAACTGCAAGAGACAACAAACAATGTTTGAAGGAAAATCCAATTAAGTATTAAAGGATTACAAGGGCCAGGAGGGACCTGAATAGATAGTCTTCGGTCCTTCTTTGTTGCCATTTAAATTCTTTCCGATCACACATGATAGCTATTTATTCATCTGGAAGCTTATTTCCTCAAATGCCAAGGCACCATCAAAGACTTTGATGTGGCATGCAGAAATTCTTTTAAATATAGCTTCTGTGTTTATTCTCAAAAAGCAACCAACAATTAAAAATCTCTACAGTTTCACGGGCATGAAATACAAAATGTCAAAAGCATATCCAGAGACACTTCCAGACTCTCTCCTCCTCTAAGCAAGTAACTAAAAGGACAAAGCAATTAAATAAAACTAAACACAGCAGCAGAGTGTAAAAGCCATCCCACACAGCGCTGCTCCTCAAGGTTCCACCCACCACTACCAAGTACATTTCTCTGCGTACTTTTCTCTCATTGCTTCACCCTTGATTTGTACTATTTAGCAGTTAGGTTTGGAAGCCACTCCCTGGATCCGAATCCTTGACCCGCTCTGCCACTTACTAGTGATGTGAATTTGGACACAACCCCTTTTTGCCTCAGTTTCCTCATTCATATTAATGAGGCTACTAATTCTGACCTCCTCACAGATGGTAGAAAGAATTAAATTATAATAATAATTTAATAATGCATATACAGTGTTATGTGCTATGCTTAAACAATTATGCTTCAGTAATAAATAGTCCCAAAATCTTAACCCAGTAAGAGTTTATTTCTTACTCATGTTACATGCCCAGCTCAGATCACTAGCTTCTCAATGCATGCTTATACAATGAATAAAAGAACGTGGCAGAAGTCACATGGCTTTTGAAGATTCCACCTCAAAGTGACTCACATCAGTTTCACTACTGTCTCATTGGTCACAGCAAGTCACAGAGCTGTGTCTACTCTCACAGGAAGTGGAGAAATAACTATTATATATCATTTCCCTGGAAGAGAGAAAAACCTGAATATTTTTGAACAGTCCTGATGGCTACCAAGGCATTAGAACATAAGTGTAAACTATGGTTGTTGTTGGTGGTGGTGGTGGTGAAGCCATCAAAAACATTGTTACGAATATCAGAGCTAGAAAGGACTGGAGTTCCAGTGCATTCCCTTTACTTATTCACTCAATATTTATAATTAGTCAATATTTATTGAGGGCTGTTGCATAAAGAATTTATCTGGTCTTTGTCTCAGTTTACTGGGAGTTTTTAAATGCTTGGAATTTCCCAAGTGATAGGAGTGTCTTTGTTATTCATGGTGGGTCCCTGAGATCACACCTGAGTTTATGTAATGAGGTGACACATGATGGGCCCACAGGTAGTTTCAAGACAGGGTCTGACTATGCTAGAATGACTAATCATGTGATAAGATGGTTCGGCTTTGAGCCACATAATATCAGCCCAAAATTTGGGGAGAGGAAGGGGGCTAGAAATCAAGTTTAACCTCATGGCTAATATTCAATTAATCATGCCTATGTAATAAAACCCCAATAAAAACTCTGCACCAAAGCTTGAGTGAAATTTCCTGGTAATCATATATCAATATGCTGTCAGGATGACATGTTCAGATTTTACAGGGAGAAGACACACAAGCTCCATGTTTGGGACCCTCCTAGAATTTGCCCTATAGGTCTCCTTGTTAGTGTTATGTGCTATGCTTAAACAATTATGCTTGTCGGGGTGGTCCTGATTTATGTTCTTTATAATCAAACCGTAATCATAAATATAGCACTTTCCTGAGTTCTGTGAGTCATTCTAGTAAATTATCAAAGCAGAGTTGTGGCTGGTGTTAGAGAGCAGTCTTATTGGAGACTATGCCCCAAACTTGTAAAGTCTGCACTAATTTCAGGTAGTCAGCATCGGAGTTGCATTACAAAGGCCTAATATATGCCCAGCACTAACAGTAGAGAGGTTGATAAAATAAGCTCAGCTGTTGCATTATAGACTTATAGCTAAGAGGAGGAGACAAATATTAAACGCAAATAAAGACCTAATAAGAATATGATTGTAAACTGAGTCCTACTACACCCCATATAATAATAAGACAAAAAGAAAAAAAATACTACGGGCAATGGCTCTTAACACTAAACAAAATTATCCTGTATAAAGATACTGTGTTGTTAACCCCTATCCATTCTGAAGTACCTTCTCTGTAACTAAATATCACATTTAAAAAAGAAAAAAAGGCCTCACATGCACATAGTAGCTTCAATGCACATGAAGAAAAAGCATCTACTAGCTGAACACTAGCACTACTACTATAAATTTCTTAGAAAAAGTCTATATAGCCAAAGTGATGCATCTAATGGCATATAGCTGTAATTTGATTTTTATTTCATCTTATTATTGCAAAAAATTGTTCAGAAAAAAAAAGTGTGTGTGTGTGTGTGTGTGTGTGTGTGTGTGTGTGTGTGTTTCCCAGAAAGACTTATTTTACTTTGCCATGTTTAACAGATGCTTCAATTCCAACAAGTTGGATTTGAGGCACCAATAGGGACACCAACAAGGGCAATAATTCCTAATTGCTTCTTCCTACTTCAAAGTCGAGGAGGCTTACTTAAACAGGTAAGGATTGCTGTTTAAACAGATACAGCTTGGTAAAAGGCCATAAATCCAAGGCCTCATCACTTTATGACCTTTTTCTTAATGACAGCCATATGGTCTCCATTACAGATACCCCAAGTCCTCACTTCTCTAGGCCAAGTAGAGATGAGAATATAATCCTAGCAAAGCTGGTTTTGTTTGTTTGCTTCTTTTTACCAACTTTGGGTCATACAGTACGTGTGTGTGTGTGTGTGTGTGTGTGTGTGTGTGCGCGCACTCATGCACGTAATAAGAATTTAAGCTAACAATATATATAATGTTATACACCTATTGATCCTAAGATATTATCTTTTATATATATACACATAAACATATATAATAGATACATGAGTTTTCTATGCCATTAAATATTCTTTAAAGCATAATTTTTTATAAAGAAAACAAATCCCATCCTATGATAAGCTATAATTTCTTGAGCAATTTTTACTATTGAACAGTTAGTTTACTTTCAATTCTTCCACAATCATAAATAATGCAGCAATAGACATCCCTGAACATAAATCTTTGTCCACACCCTTGATTATTTTCTTAGGATAAATTGCTAGAGAATAAATAATTGGATCAAAGAGAAGAAACATTTTTTAAGGCTTTGGTACTCAGTACCAAAATGCTCTCCAGAAAGATTGTATTAATTTTTCCTCTCACAAGGAGTGAGAGTATTACTCTTACTGACACAAGAAAATTTGACCTAAAGACAATTTAACATTGAAACATTAGAACAGTGCTTCTCATTCTGGACAATTTTGCCCTCAGCATACACTTGGTTGTCACAAGTGGTAGGATGCTACTAACATCTAGCGCATAGAGGCCAGGGATGCTGCTAAACATCCTACAATATACAGCATCCTCCACAACTAAGAATTATCCATCCCAAAATGTCAACAGTGTCAAAGTTGAGAAATCCTGCACTGGGGGCATCCCCTTTAAAATCGGGACTAAAACAGGATGCTCCTTATCACCAGTATCATGCTCATTCTCCTGGAAGGAACTTTTAATCAGCATATTAAGGATAAAATATAAATAACATATAAAATTGATGGTAAGGAGGAGATAAAATTGTCAATATCTCTGAACACATAATTGCACATTTTAAAATAAAACAGAATTAAATGGAAAAAAAGGAAAAAATAATAGCACGAGTATAGGCTATTACCCTGCTCTTTTTGCTTCTCCATAAAGAGCTAAGCAGCTGCCAAGTCAATCCGACTACATATCACTCACATGTATTACGTATTTGCTGAGTGAAATATTAGGTCCCAGCATTGTTCTTAGCACTAGAGCTACAACAATGAATCAGGAACAACATCTCTTAGCTCACAGAACTTTCACCTTGGTGTGAGGAGACCCCCAAAAAAAGCATATACACAAGTAAATATATGGTGTATTTGTTGGTAATAAAGTCTATAGAAAAAAATAATAATAAAGCAGGGAACAGAGGAGAGAGAATTCTTAGATGCATAAATGAGCAAAATCTTACAGATGTTTGTCCTATAAAGATTTTGGCTTTTACCCTGGAGAAATTCAGAAGACACTAAAGGATTTTATACAGAGCAGTGACATGTTCTGATTAATGTTTTCAAAGGACACCATGACTGTCAGGGGTAATAACAGAAGCAGGTAACAGAGAAACAAAGGAGTGACCAGAGACAAATCTAGGTAGGGCTCTGTAAGCCATTGCAAGGATTTTGGATTTGACTCTAAGGGAGATGGAACAGCTAGAGAGTTTTGAGTAAAGATGTAACATGATCAAACTCAAACTTTTTAAAGGAGCACTCTAGCTAACTGTGGGGAAAACACACCATGTGGGGATGAGAAACAAATACAGAAAAAATCGAGAAAACAAAAGTCCTTCAATGTTCTCAGGAAAATTCTAGCCCCTTCTCCCATCCACATTTGTCCAGCTCATTCTTAGATGGTTCAGATAGACGAGCAAAGAAATAACATTGTTTTTATTTCTCTTGGCAAGCAAATATTAGTAAAAAAAAAGAAAAAGAAAAAGGCTTTCAAAAAATTTAGTTGGAAAAGTTTCTGTTTGTTTCATCTTGGCTTCATTGGACCAGCTGGACGTTTCCTTGGCTAGAGTTACTTGACTCTGGGACTTAAGGAGGAGTTAAATTTCACAGTCGGAGCTGACTATCAGATTCTAAAGTCCCCCTAACCATTCCTAAGGATGATTTGTTAGCCCCACTGACTGGAGTGATCTATACCTATGGCTTTTCAAAGGAGCAAAACCTTGGAAGTGTTCCCAGCCATCACTGGGTCCTTTTTCATTAATACTTTCCAACGGCATCAGGCTCTGTTCATTAATGTCTGATCCTGATAAGTCACCCAGAATAAAGGAATTATACTCTCCTCTAGACAGATACCTTGACGTGATTCAAAGGTTTGAAGTTTCTGAAATAAGAAGGAAAACCAAATGACAAAGGCTTCATCAATTCTGATTCAAAGAAGAATGGAGACCATGACCAAGCTGAGAACAACATTCCTTAATGATTCCTTCCAAGGATTTAAGATTTTCTTTGGCTTAACAGCCAACTTTGAGAAATGAAAACCAGATTTACTCTTTTACTATATTACATATTTTTCTTCAATGGGTATCATCTTTGAGGGCTGTACTTGGTTAGTGATTGGCAATGGAATTTTATGAATAGGCAAGCTGTTGTCATAACTTAGGAACAAGACACGGGAGCAATATCCACAGGATCACATAGCAGATGAAGGAAAGCCTTGACTCCTTAAACTATACACCAAGGCAAGGCAGATACTGGGAGAAGTGCCCTGAGTTCAAGGATAGGCCCCGAACTTGGATGGAGATGGTGAGTCTAGGGAGGGGAGTTGGGAGGCAGTAGGCACCCAGGTAGACACCCAGTCCTATGTGCTAATCAACATGCAAAGTAGATGGAAAAGCTGCATCTTAGGGGAACACATGCCACCCAAGTCTCATCCCTGAGGGTCTCAGATCCTAAGTCTGGTTGTCAAAAATACATCTCCAAAGCAGCTATGACTGAGACACTAGACTGTACAGTTCTTGAAAGAAAAGTGCTTCCAATATACTGTAGGTTCTCAATGACTTCCCATTGAACTAAATTAGAAGACTGTAGGTTCTCAATGACTTCCCATTGAACTAAAGGTTCTCAATGACTTCCCATTGAACTAAATTAGAATGCTTGCATTCATGGATGGATGGATGGATGGATGGATGGATGGATGGATGGATGGATGGATCAAGTAAATGTCTTAATTTTAAACAGCCAGATGGAAGAACAGAGGCTATGGCAATATTTCCTTAATTGGTTTATCTCTAAACCTATATATATGAGATCATCAGTGTATTTGATTTTGACTTACTGAGAAAAGCCAAGGAAATCGATTTGATTCTAGGTCTAGTCTTATTGCTTCATTCAGTATGATCCCATCAAACAAAAACAAACTTTCAGTGGATTCAGGGGCTTCTTTTACTCTTATTATAATATGGTATTTTTTTTTAATACTTTCAGAATTGCTAATGGAGATTTACAGAAATAAAAAGCAGAGGGAATTCTAACACCATGGGGAAGATGCCAAACCAACCGGAGAATTACTGAGCAAGGGAGCAGGGAGATACCAGAATGAAAATAGAAAGGAAAGAGAGAGTTAGAGAGCCTGGTTTAGCTGATAGCTCTCCACCTCCATTAAAAAAGACATCTAGATGTCTTCTATTAGTCACATTTGCCTGCTCTTCCTCCTTAACCTGGACCACTGGCCAAAGGCAAGAGTCAGGTCACCTGCCCAAAGATAGCTCCAGTTAGAGCTACCTGACTATAACTTCAAAAGGTGTTCCTGCTCTTGATTTTTTCCACATTTCTACTTATCTCTGAGCCAATTGAGCTGCAAGCCTTCTAACTTCCTGCCTAATTGTCTTTGCCAGTGTGATAACCCTTACCTGACAAGACCTTCTCCTTTTGAAACCTTCGCTGGTCCTTAGAGTTTGCCTCCAACACACCCTTCATTCCATGAAACCTTTCAGGTGTATGTGGACCTTCCCTTAGACCACAGTTGGCCCTTTCCTTAGGACCTGAACTTTAAAAACTGCATAGTCCTCACTAGCTACTAGAAAGTCATCTAACCTAAGACTCGCCTTCATTATCTGTGAAATAGGACTGCCACCTGCATTGCCTCTCTCACAAAATTGCACTGAAATGAGTGATATGGGTGGAAATGCTATGCAAACTACAAGGTGCTTTGGAACTAATATAAATACTATTGCAGCAGTCCCCAACCTTTGTGGCACCAGGGACAGGTGCTCCTATGAGAATCTGATGTCTGGCGATCTGAGGTGGAGCTGAGCCAGAGATGCTAGTGCTAAGTAGAGGCTGCAAATACAGATGAAGCTTCGCTCTCTCCGCTGCCGCTCACCTCCTGCTGTGCAGCCCAGTTGCTAACAGGCCACAGACTGATACAGATCCGCGGCCCAGGAGTTAGGGACCCCTGTGCCTTATAATCACATCCAGATAAGGACTTTCAAAGATCCTAAGTGCTGAAAAGATTATAATGTTCCCCAATGGAAAAAAAAAACCTATAAAAATATAAATAATAATTAAATATTAGTCACAAGTGTAAATAAATTTAGACAATGACTATTTCACCGCTTTATCTTTTTGAAAAATCAGATTCTGTTTTTTTTTTTGCCTTTTCAGTTTGTTTTGTATCTCCACTTTGCTGCTTTCCTAAGTCTAATGATTATTTGGTGCTCCATTTTATCTCGTCTACTAGACCAGGAGTTCCCTGATGCCTCTCTTAGCTTGCATATAGCCAGTGCCCAAGAAATATTTGCTGAATTTAATTCCTTCTCCTGACATTTTGCAGAAATTTGTCTCCTACGTTAGTAGGAAAGCTCCACAAAGAGTAAGAAGCATAAATGGCCCTGAGAAGTCATACCTCCATCACTCAATAGGAAATTATTAAAAGCAAAATATATGTATAATTCAGAACTTAGAACAATGGGAAATATAAAGAAAATGAAAGAAGGAGTGCATTCCCTCAAAAAGTATCTGAGAGGGCTGGGGAGGGATATAGAAAAGAGGGAGTCAGGAGAAAGAGTAATTGAAATATAACTGGGGGAGATAAAGAAGTTCTTATGTAAATAGTTGAAAATAACAAGATATAAGGAATTATAGCTGGAATTAAAGTTGATATGGACCTTAGTTGTTATTTTACCTAATCCCTAATCCCTAACCAAAATTTAAGCTCTTATTTCTACACAACAAAAGAGGAGAGAGTGAGCGTGCAATGTATAACATTCTCCATAATGGCACTTCTCATTTTTCAGGGCCATTCATGCCTTCTGTCTATGTTAACTCTCATTCCTAGAAAGAGGGTCCCTATATGACTCAGCACTTATTATGGTTATATTTTGTTCTAGAAAACCAAGGCTTTTTGCTTTCTGTGGGGACATATGTGAATATTCTCAGTGTCTTAATTTCTCTCTCATTTCTCTCACTTTCTTTCCATTTCCTTTTGCCTCTGGTCCTCCGCCATCAGTATTTTATCTGCCCAACATGATCCTTTTTATCATTCTTTCTCTCTGCTGTCCAGGCTTTTAGCAAAATGCATTCTCCTGGGGAGGTTACATGCTCCATAGCTCATACTCAGCAGTTATGAGCTTCCCAGAGCTGCTGTGAAAAGCATTCATCTTGAAAAAATAAGATAAAATGAGAACCAACTCTAACCAAAACACTAGATTAGAAAAGTTTGTTGCACTCACTATAGCTTTTTATTTACATATTCTCTTTGACATTCTATTTGGGGCAGAAATTGGTGAATGCAGAGGTTACAGAATGGCCTTTGCCATCAGGAAAAACTGCTGCCTACCAGCTGTGGGCCTTGGGGAAGCTACTTCACATCCTTAAATTTTAGTTTCCTCTTCTGTAAAATGGGAATAACAATGACAGGACACAGAAAAACCATGGAGCCTGGAGCCAAGCCATTTTCAGTTTCTCCCCTCTCCTACAGGTGTTTTCCTTCACTTCTCAAATAAACTCCTTGTACTTAAATTCTTGCCTCAAGGTCTGATTCTGGTGTAGAGAGAGGCAGGTATTAACAAACACTTTGGAGTGACCCTCTTTGTGCAGACAGCGGTCACTAGAATGCTCTTCACTAGTTTTTTAGTGGAGGGAAGGTAGACATTGAGGTATCTGCTCCAGTCCAAAATCCTCTGTGTGATCTTTCAGGACTGACCTCAGGCATTTATTAAGGCTTTACCTGGCAGGCCTGAGGGGGAGTAGGGGTGTGTAGGTAGGTGTACTGTTCTCCTCACTTGCTGCAGGGGTCAGCCATGTGCATATCTGCATCCCCCAGGTGCCTCCATGTGGAAACATTCTTATTGGGGTGTCCTTTACCAAGGCATTTCTGAGGCACCTCTGCCACGATCACCTTATCTGGTGGGCCTTGAATACACTTTTAAGACTCGGTATTCAATATTTTTCTACTCCTACCCACTGCCCTCCTTTCTCCCACCCCACCCCACATCCGGCCCTCAGGTTCAGAAAACAGTAAGAGCCTTTAATTCAGGGCTCCTCCAGTAGTGAGATGATCCCCAAATCTGTGCTAATTCACGTCCCCCCCCCCCCATAACACTGTTTAAAAATGAAACAAGGGGGATCCAGTGATTTTTCCTGTTTAATCTCTTGTTTATACTGCCATAGTGAATGAGTAAAGGCTTGACTGCTACTTTCATTTCAGCATGTTCTAATTGACCATCTCAACACCTGGAAGCTCAGCTCTTCCTTGCTCAATTCTTCATAATGATTATTGACCTACATGAAGGTCATAATGAAACTTTTTGTGGCCTGACAAAAATACAAGCCTCTTTCTATTCAGACCCTGTCCCAGAGATCAATTTGGATGAGCTCTAGTCCTTCTAGAAAGAAAGAGAAACAGACCCCAACCACTGTTCCTGGGGATTTGAAGTTGAAGAAGGCTGTCAGAATAGGTCAGAGTGGTCCTGGCCACCAGTATCCCAAAGCGGAACTCAACAGGAGTGCAGGCAGAGCCTGAGAGTCTGGACTGGTGATCCAAACATAAACAAGAGTCAGAGAGTCTTAAGAGACGACTGAATATCAATAGCACATAGCCAACACCGAAGGTCCCTCAGGACCCAGCCAGACAGTATGGTGCACGCTTTGGAGAGCAATAGCTGAGCATACAAGAATCAGGAGACCTAGAACCATGGAGCCCAAGGAGACATTAGCTTTGCTACTGGGCAGAGTTTTGTGAGCTTGGGCACCATCCCAGCAGCACGCATGGTGTGTACGCATCACATTGTGCAAGATTAGTGTAAAACAACTGAAATAAAGGTGTTATTGGGCTGACGCAGCTTCTAGTTCTCTCTCTTTTTATCTCTGTGTGTGCGTGTGTATGTGTGTATGTGTGTACACAGGAACAGTCACGTGCGTACACGTGCATGTATGTGGGTATTTTGTCTGTTTTCATGAACCAAATCCTGTTGATCCTAAAGGCAGTGCCCTCTTCATGCTGTATACTGCTTTCCAGGAAAGGCAGCATCTGTTACAGAGTATTAAGGTAAAGCTAGGTCTGACTCAATTAACTACAAGGTCAAAGATTCTAGGCTTTTTTTCTTATTATATTATATTATTATATTATTTATTTGGCTTTTTTCTTAGCACAAAAGTAATATATCCTCATCATATAGATTCAATGAAAAGCAAGAAGAATAAAATGAAAGTCGCTGATAATCTTACTATGCACAGATAGCCAGTTACCATTTTTGTGAAATTATTTTCAGTATCTTCTTTTTTTTTTCATAAAATCAGGATTACAGAATATCTATCTATCTGTCTACAGAATATTCTTATCTGCTGTATCAGTCAGAGTCCCAGCAGGAGAAGAAGGTATCCTTATATTTAAATAAATTAAAGAGAGTTTAATAAAGGGCTCTTTGCACAGGTATGGACAAAGTTTCACAAAATTAGAAGGGATATTTCAGGACTCCAGGGCTAATGACAGCAGGAAGGTGTCATCCCTAGGCCTGAAGGGGTCTAATGGGGTGAGATTATTAGAACAAAGGCAGAGAGGGCTAATTAAAGAGGGGCCCAGAGAGGACCCGAGACTATCAGTCCAGAAGCAGGGTCAACCTGGCAACCACAGGGAGGCAACTAAAGGAATCGAGTCCCCAACTCCCCTCTCCTCCTTCCCTTCAATTTGCTACCATGCCCCTCAATGACTGAACCCAACTGGAACCAAGTGGTATAAACCAGGGATTGACAGACATTTTTAGCACAGAGCCAGATAACAATGAATATAGGGTTGGTGGGCCATATGGTCTCTGTCACAAATACTCAGACCTACAGGTGTAGCATAAAAACAGCCACCAATAATATTTAAGCAAATGTAGGTTACCAGATTTGGCATGCAGGCCATAGTGCGCCAACCCCTGATGTAGACCATAAGAGTCAGCCTCTCAGGCCACAGAGCAAGGTAGAAAACATGGAGAACAGATCTAGAGAGGTGAATGAAAGACACCTAGCAACTTGTTTTATTGGTTTAATGTATCATAAACACTTTACCACGTTCAAATCTTTTCTTTGTTAACCTCGTGGAGTGATAATTTTATTGGAAACAGGCAAACTAAGCAAATAGAGTTTAGAGTTTAGCAAATATTACAGAAGTAGTATCTAAACATACATACATATAAAATTTTATATATATGAACTTTTATATATATAAAATTTATATATAAAAAATTAAGAGCTTACTTTATTGATCCTAGTCTTCTCATTTATTTTACTTATTTATTTGTAATTCATAATGTTACAAAAAGGTTTTAAGGATACTTATATATGCAATATGAGTTGAAATTAAATTTTAAATAAATGAATAAACTAGGAAATTACCCAGTAGATACAATCATTTATGTACACAGGACTTTACATATTCAATGAGTCAAATTAAAATAAAAATAAATGAATAAACTGGCAGGAATTTAGCCTGTAAATATAAGCATGTGTGTGCACAAAGACACATACAAAGGACATTCATTTCGGCATTGCTTTTAATAACAAAAAAAATGATTGAAATCAATTGAGAGATAGTTAAATAAATCAAAGCATATCTATAGAATTGATACTTGTCAGCCATTATACAGGAACTGTATGAGAACTGATGTGGAATGATTTCCAAAGTGTGATATTAAATGGAAAACAAAGTGCAGAACATTATAAAAAGTATGCTATTATTTGTATTATAAAGATATGTATGTATGCAGTTGCACGTATATGTATATATACACAAACATATATATGCAGACATATAAACATACATATGTATGTATGTATGTGCATGTATATAGTTTTCTTCCTAAAGACATTGTTAATGGGTAGATAGATAAGAAAATAGAAATAGTAGCTGTCCCCAGGAAGGGGAACTAAATGACTAGAGTATACAGTAGCAGGGAAATACACTTTTACCTATAAATGCATTTGTACATTTTCAATTTGTACTATTCACCTGTGTTACCTACTTAAAATCATTCATTCAAATAAATTTAAAGGAATGGATGAGAAAAAAGCATGAGTTGGTATGTATATGTACAGTATGTAGAGCAGTATGTATTTTCTGGTTTATATTAACTCTTTTGCTCATTTTCTAGTCTGAGGACCTTGATCATCCAGACATTCTAAAGTATCACACTAGTCCCCCAAATTGATGTCTCACCAATTGAGCCTGGAAAACAAAAAGAAGTACTTTCTATTCAGGAAGAGACTTAGGCATGTCAGAGGATGGAAGATAAACCCCACTGAACCAGGGCCCTGCGTCTTGAGTGAAGTTCCTAGGGGTGCAATGGTCTAGAGCATGGGGGCATATTTTCGTTAAAGTGAAAGACAAATTGCTGTATTTTGTATAAACTACGAGTAGGAAGAAGGCATAACTGTTGGGCCCCTTTGGATTTTGGAGGCAGTATATACTACATGTTCCATTTATCAAATAAAAAATAAAGTTGCCAATATTTATTGGGGTCAAGAGCAAGAGACGGCTATATGAAAAGTTCAGGCTTCAATGCAAACAGTATTGTCACTTAAGCCTCATAGTTCAGCAGTTACAATGGTACCTGAGGTGCTTTGACAAATAGGGATGCTTAATGGAACTTCGGGTAAACCCCAATAAGAGAATTAGAGGCAGACCCATAGAATTTGAAGACCCAGATCTTCTTCTGTCAATAATTACTTCAATTTTGAGAAGTAGCTTTTGGCTCATTACTATGCCCTAGTGGAAACTAAACATCTAACCAGGGATATCAAATGACCATGTTGTCTGAGCTTTTCATCATTAACTTATTATCTGACCTACCAACCATAAAGATGGGTGTACACAGTTTATCCAAGATCAGATTTAAATAGGTCCTAAAAGCACAAGTGCATTGCATCGGCTTAGACTCCCGTGGCAACCACTCTCGGCTGCATTGCCGTTTATCCCTCAATCCTTACCTACAGCTTCGTACAAGTTTCCTATGACCATTTCATTTGGGTGAGGAAGATAAAACTCAGGTCTGGTTTACAGAAGATCTATACAATATTGTGGCACCAATCAGAAGGAAATATTACCAATTCACTCTGAAATATCTGAAAAATAATTAGGAATGCTTTCCTGGGCAAAATTTTAAATAATACCTCTGATTATCCATTTTGCCTGGACAGGGATATTGGGAAAGAGATAGATCTATCCTGATTCTTGGGCAATGACTAATGTTTTAGCCACGTGGTCTGGGAATTGGAAAGAAACAACCTGGAACACAGGTGATAAAAGGTTTGAGGAAGACATACTAGCAATACATTCCAGCAAATATTGCAGAAGCAAAATCAGAGGTACCACATGTAAGAGAGGTGTCAGCTGGAATGATGGAATAAAGACTTCTGAAAATCTGATTCTCCTTGAAAGCAATGAGAACATCAGCAAAATCATAAAAACCAACTTTTCCAAAACTCTGAAAATTGAGCAAAACCTTGAAACAATCCAAGGAGTGTTTATTCAAGAAAAAGAACAGAATCTTTGAAATAATAAGTCAGCTCTGTGGCATTTTCACTTACCCTATTTCCATTCCTCCACCTACTCCAGTTCCAATGTAGCCTTGAAAACCACAGATTCCATAATCACACTGAAAACTAGCAGCCTATCAGCCACTGGAGGATGCAAACAGGCTTGGCATTTTCCTGGACACTCTCACTAGCAGTTCTTTATGCAATTTGAGTCAGAGCTCATTCAGTGTGAACAACCTTTTCCACGGGGGCATTTATCAAAAATAATCAGCAACAATTGTTTAGTATTGCACTTGCATGAGATGGCAATTACAGTTGGGACAAACAACAAGTTGACCAAGAAACTTAAAAAAAAAAAAGCAAAATCCATAAAGATTTTTTA
The DNA here is from genome assembly GCF_000325575.1 of Pteropus alecto. NCBI lineage: Eukaryota > Metazoa > Chordata > Mammalia > Chiroptera > Pteropodidae > Pteropus > Pteropus alecto. Next base: position 5,945,454 of record NW_006431210.1, read on the forward strand.
AAAGCTTTGACACATTCCTAGGAATCTAGAAGGCCATGCACATGCCCAGGGCTCTGCAGGAGCCTGGGGCTTTGCACAGGCCAGAAAAACACTGAGAACACCCTAAGCTCTCACCTGTGGTTTACCTTAAGGCTCTGCTCAAACAGGAAGTGAAGGCTAAAAAAAGTGCCTGCCTGTGCATTAAAGTTTGCCCCAACATGTACAGAGTCCCTTTGCAAAGGCTGGGAGACTTATTCATTCAAAGCATTGAAGGAAGTCTCTGTGCAATCATTAGCTGACTTCTAAGCTAATCAAGCAGAGACTTCGAGGTCACACATGACAAAGAATACAGACTTTACCAAATTAGTTCAGAAAAATCACTAAACAAACAAACAGCATCAGCAATAATAGCAACAACTGCAAACCCTGGGGAAGAGGAGAATTTGATTTCCAGAGTTGGCACTGAATATTTAAAGTGTCTAGTTTTCAACAACACAGATAAAAAGTACAAGACACGCAAAAGAACAAGAAAGTACAACCCTATGCAGGGGGGGATAAAAGCAATCAATAAAAACTGTCCCTGAAGGAACCTGACACTGGGCTTACTAGATAAAGACTTTTTACCAGCTTTTTAAAATATGTTCAATGGATGAAAGGAAATCATGTGGAAAGAACTAAAGGAAAGTATGAGAGTGACATCTCACAAAACAGAGAATATTACTAAGGAGATAAAAAAAAAAAACTTTTTTTTTTTTATTACCAAATAGAAACTCTGGCGTTAAAAAGTTCGAAAACTGAAATAAACATTTCACTAGAGGATCTTGAAGGCAGATTTGAGCTGGCAGAAAAAATAATCAGTGAACATGAAGATAGGTCAGTTGGGATGATCTAGTTTTAGAAAGTAAAAGGAAAAGAATGAAGAAAAATGAACAGAGCCTCAGAGACCTGTGAGACTCCTTCAAACATATTGACATAAGCATAATAGGACTCTGTCACAGAAGGAGAAAAGGGAGATAAGAGAAAGAAAGAATTTGAAAAAATAATGGCAAAATTTCCCAAATTTGATGAAAAACTTTCATCGACACATTCACAAAGATCAATGAAGTCCAAGTTGAATAAATTCAAAGAGATCCACACCTAGTTACATCACAATCACACTGTTAAAAGACAAAGCAGCAAGAGAGAAAACATTACATTGCATCCCTAGAGAAACCAGCCAGTCACCTGATGGCAGGCTGGTTTCATTGGACTATTCCATCATGGAGGTGGCATCAATGTGTCCGTTTTAATAGACGCGTATTGTCAAAGTGGATTTGCGTTCTTTGATCTCACTGCTACTTCCAGCAAAACCATCTATGGTCTTACAGAATACCTTATTCAACATTATAGCATACACACACACATTACTTCTTACCTAGGAATTTATTTTATTGAAAAAAAATACCACAGTAATAACTTTACACACTCAGGATTTACTGGTCTTCATAGGTTCCCTAATACATAGAAGCAGCTACCATAATAGAATGATGAAATAGCCCAATGAAGATTCAATTATGGCACCAAGTGGGAGATAACACACTCTAAAGTTTGGTACTGTGACAGATGGAATGTTTTGTGTGCAATATATAAAGACTGCATACCATGGCAGAAAAAACTAACACACATATACACACAAACTTTTTTGTTATTGTCATTTCTTATAGACTTACAACAGTTTGTAGACAAGCTTTTGCAAATCATAGGGTTACCAGATTTTCTGGGCCCACAAATTTTTTTTAAATGGCTTAGAACCACAACTATTCCTGAAAAAAATGAGACAAGTATTTTTCCTTCAGATTCTTATAAAAGGATAAGCTGATGCAATTGACAACATCTTCAGCTACATTCTTACTATAAATACAGCAATGAGCTTCTTTGATAGGTACATTTTGCTGATCCTCAGTATAAATAGGTCATTACCTTCTACCATATCTGGCATGCATTTTTTGTGCCACTATTCATCTACATCTTCATGGTAGTTCTTTTTAGTACATATCTTGCTTTCTTGATTAAACTGTAAGCTCCTACTAGACCAGGAGTGTTGCTAATATTGATTTCCACCCCTTCCCTTGCCCCACAATATCTTGCACAGTACTTGTACTTCTATCAAGCAGAAACTTGATACATTATATTGATCAATATCAACTTCCCTGTTGTCAAAACAGTCATCAAGGACTCAGAGCAATGCCAAAATAAATGATAAATGGCAATTGGGTTATATTTTTAAAAATATTAAATGAATGAATGAATGAATGAATGAATGTATTTGAAACCATTAGAGCGAAGCTTTCCAAACAAGGATTTTACTGTTAGATGAGTATGAAATATGTTGTTTTTGTCTTGTACCAGAGCAATGATATAAGGGGAAAGAGCACTAACATTTATAGAGCAGCCATAATGTGCCAAACAGTTTGGATGCTTTATATACGTTATCTCATTTAATTCTCACAACAATCTTGTGAAGTAGGTGATAGTTCAATCATGCAAATAAGGAAACAGTTCCAGAGAATTTCAGTAGTCATTTAAAAGTACAGAAATAATTAAATGGCAAAACTGGAATCTGAACCCAGGTCTGTGTAATACTCTATCATATCGAGCATAAGTATCCTCAAAATAAATAAGATAGAAGGTAATATTTTTAAATTATTTTAAACTATTTAAAATTTTGTATACTTCTGGAGATCCTATCTTCCACTTTTCTAAGTTCTAGGCCTTAAACATTTCCTCCCATTGCATCTGTTTTCTGCTTGGGTGTAATGGGGCTCCTGTGTTCCATATCCCTCTGTTCCCATTAGAAGCCTCAAGTAAGATGTCAGCAGTTTAACCTGCTTCTTAAAGAGTCCCGTAGCCTTCCTTATCCAGAGGGTTAAAACTGCTTGCTGGCTTAGTAATTTCATTGTTTGCTTTCATATTGTTTTTTCTGGCCTAGACATTTGTCTTTCTAACTTGCTCATCTAGAGTTTGTTTTTCAGAGGCCCCCCGAGTATCTGATACCAAGTAGAGGAGTGAACAGTTTCCAAAGCATACAATATTCAAACAACTCTTGTCTATCTTCACTTTGCTGAGTTGTTCCATCCCACTCAGGAGGCATGACCTCTTCAGATCCATAGTTAACTCAGGACTGAATTCGTATATTTTTATCCTGCTGGCTCACTTGTAGTAGGTCTCATTTGCCTTGTGTCTTCTTTTGAGATGATCCTAATTCCAAAAATTTTTCTGGCAGATTCTCTTGGGGCACAAGTAATTTCTGCTTCCCCATCTATGATAACTGTACCACCTGCTAATTCATGACTAAATGCCTTGAGTATTTTATCCTGGCTTCTCAGGCCTCCTCATCTGTCCAAATATTATGCGTGGCTATCACAGTCCTTGGACTCTTACCCAATTGTTCTTATTAGGGAACATCTAGCTGCAGTTTAGAGATATATCCCTCAATCAATTCCCAAATTCAAGAACCCCTGGAAGAATTGTTCACATCCACTCCTTGAGATCAGTTACTTTTTCTCATCTTAGAGCAGTTGTATTGCACTCCCTTCATTAAGGAGTAGTTAGATGGATATGCTTCTCCCATTCATTCTTAGCTATGTCTAATCTGGACTCCAAGACCTCATTCTCCATTTCATATCTGCCTAGATTATGTGGTAAGATCTCAGTCATTCCACTAAAGAAATTTCACCCTTTTCTACCTTAATCAGGTGTTTTCCTTTCCTCCTCCACCCCGCTTTATTCTTTTCTACTTGCTCCTATTTTGATAGTAAGATGAATGTATGCTTTAAATAATTTCCTTCATTTCCTGAGCAAGCTTGATCCCTAAAAACAAAATGTTATGGACATAGACCTTTGTAAAAAACAAAAAAGACTCCTTCTCTTCTTTGGATATACAATAATTTAGTGATTTCTGTTCTACAACCAAAAGAAAATGTCTCCTCATTTGTATTCAATAAGTCCCCCATTCAAGTTTATGGTGTGATTCTATAGCCAGGCTCACTAAAATCTAAAATAAGATTCAACTGCCTATAATTAACAAAATAGAGCCTCCTAGATAAATTCCTATCTCTGACCATGACTCTGAGATTAAAAAGAAGACAGAAAGAGGTGGGTGATTTCGGGCCAACTCAGACTCTCCCTATATAAATACATGCTAGAATTTAGAAAGGAAAACACTTGAGTTTTGTCCCAGTTCTGCCATTTTACTAACTGACCTTTGAATCCAGCCTTGACCTGTCCTCCTGCTCTGATGTCCCCATGCCTTGATTGTATCAAGTATGCTTATGATCTGCTTTTGCTGAAGGACTAGTCAAAACCAGCACCATCAGCCAAGCTTTTCCTTCTGGAAACATGGCTCTCGCAGGTGTCCACTCTGTGCTCCCACCCACAGCATTGTCACCTACCCATGCTTGCATCAGCTCCAGGACAGGTTCTTCGCTACCCCAGCCCTGCTCTGGGTTCCAGTTCTGACATGAGGCAAAGTGGTACAGTGATAGCAGTATCACTACTAAAATTAAACAGTTGTTACTATATAGTTACATTATTACCATATGTGCTTTGTAAAACAGTTATATATTTAAAAATCAATTATTTTATTATATATGTTATAAGAATTATTTATTATATATTATTATAGTTTTATTTACACTGAAATATAAGATCCATGGGGGCAAGAATTTTTTTCTGTTATCACTGTATCTCCTACACTTAGAATAGTGTCTGACACATCATAGGTGCTCAGTTAATATTTGTTTAATTAATAAAGGATTATGAGCAGACTGGAATCAGACTATTTGGGCTAATATCTGGGTGCCATCACTTACTAGCTATGTGAACTTAGATAAGTTAGCTAAACTTTCTAAGCCTCAGTTTCTTCCTCTGTAAAATAGGTTTGATGGAAATGGGAACAAGCTGTGTGGTGAGAGTTAAGAGGTTTCATCAATATGAAGAGCTTGGCACGTAGTATTTGACCCAAGTGAAGGCTGAATTAATGTTAGCCATTATTTTTCCAGTTACACCCTGAGTAGCTCCTCTCAATGTCCTGTAAGAGCACTTTAGACTCCATGCGCCCAAAATTATATTTGTTATCTAATAATCACCCATTCAGCAAATCTGCAAAAATGAGGGATCATCTTCAATTTCCACCTATTCCTCACCTACAATCACATTAGACACCAAAAATATTGTTCTAGCATGTCTCAAACCAACTACTTTCTCTCAGGCCAATTGGCCAAGTCCATCCTGTCTCCTGTTATATGAGACTGGGTGGTAAAACCATCTCTTTTCCATGGCCTTTGTCACACTGAATAGACGTTGACTTAATGGTCTGCCTCTCTCCCTATACAACAAGCTCCCCAAAGCCTACTAGCTTATCTTGTTCCTTTTTTAAGGAAACTAGGACACTGTCTACCCTTAGTAATCAATAAATAACTCTTCAGAAAATAATGCTAACAAATAAAGGCTTTGCAACAAATACTGCAGGGAAACTGGCCCAGCCTGCATTTTCAACTTCATTATTCCCTGCCTTTATCGTTGAAGCTATAAAAGCCCAAAACTGAATTTCTCAGCCTTTCATGCAGGTAAGTATAGCCTTGTGACACAGTTGTATCCTATGAGGCAAAAGTAGATAGCCATTGGTGCCAACTCTTCCCTTTCTTATTTCGTCCTGATATTATGGACTAATGTTTGTGTCTTCCCCCAAAGTTTATATGTTGAAACCCAAAACCTCAAAGTGATGCTGTTAGGAGGTGAGGCCTTTGAGGGTAATTAGGTTAGATGAGGTCATAAAGGTGGAACCTTATGATGGAATTGATGCCCTTATAAGAAGAGACATCAGAGAGCGCTCGCGCTCTCTCTCTCTCTCTCTCTCTCTCTCTCTCTCTCTCTCTCTCTCTCTCTCTCCCATGTGAGAGCACAGCTAGAAGACATCTCACAAACAATTCGGCCAACACCTTTTATCAGCTGCTGTGCCCATCGCCCTGCTCTCTGCTGAGAATTGTACTTGGCTGAGAGAGTTAGCTGGACAGGAGACGCTTTGAAGTATCAATCAAGGGAAGAGGGGGACAGTAGCAGGTGACTGACTAATAAGGCATAAAAAATTATTTTAAAAAGCCTAGCCATTTGCCTCAAGATTAGACAACTTTGTGGCACTATCTATGCTCCTGAATCCCCCTGGATCAAGTCCAAGGTAGACTTTTTCCAGAGACTACTGCCTTGCTGGATTCCTTCCTCTTCCCAGTCCTGCTCCCTCCACTCGCTAACAGGTTATTCCTGAAGAGCACTCCCTCAAGTCCCATGTACTCAAATCTGTCTCGGGTTCTGCTGCTAGGGACCCCAGCCTAAGACACCTACCCACAGATTCTCTATTTTAAGAGTATCTTTTCCTGAAAGGAGGAGCGAGCGTGCCAAAACCAACACCACAATCTGGAATCTTAAGCCATTCATGCTCTAAGATTACTCACAGTCCCACTGGAGATGGCTTTGTCTTCCCACATGTTATTGCTGTATATCAATTATTAGCTTCAGTGAGGCTCATAGTCTGGTAGCACTAACAGAAACCTTGGAGGCAGAAATTGATTAATTTCTCACTCCATCAAAGTTTATGTCATCAGGGAATCTCAAAACATTGCTAAGAGATTCTGAGATTAGGATCCATTCTGTGAGCAAACATGGTAGGAAAATAATTATTTGCCTGATGTACAAGAAAAGGCATCTCCTTTGGTCCCCAGATTCTGCCTGCATAGAACTAAACTACCAAAGGATAGAGAAAACTCCATATTATTCCAAGAAGTGTGAATTTGAAGAAAATTCAGTTCAAATCTTCAAATCTTAATGTTTTAAAAGAAGCCCATGTTCTGTTATAAATAAATGTCCCATCAAGAGTGGTAATTCTAGGAAAAATAAAACCTTGGTGAGTGGCATGTGACAAATAACCTATTTCTTCAAGTGTACATGGCAAGGGTCATTTCATATATATTAAACATAGCTGTGGAGAATATTGACTATTAATGTTCAATGTGTTAGAAAATGACCAACAGGAAACAGAAAAATAGGGAAGCCAGGAAATAAGGGAAAGGGTATGAATGAAATTAATCAAGATACAAAACGATACCTGTATTTTAGCTAATCAAACTAAGAACTACAGAAAGCAGTTGGTGGAATTTACCATGGCTGGATGCCCCGGAAGAGAAATTAGAAAAGAAAGATGTCCAAGTACGAGAACCCAAAAGGAGAGAGCTCCATCTTAGGGCCTAGGAAGCTTCCTAGAGGAGCCACTTTGGACCCAAAGATATGCCTGGAAAAATGGCCAAGTTTCAAACGGAAGTAACTACACAGCAGTGTAGATACTTACACACTAGAGGCCACTACATTATAGACTACCACCTCTGTCTCTGCGATGCTTAGTTCAAGTTCTCCAGAGAATCAAACTGGCCCAGATCATTGGCCTCCTGTGCCTGGGATCTATCCCAGTCCAATCAGTTATGGTCTGAGAGAGAAAGGGGTCACAGGACATAAACATGGCCTCAAAGGCCATTTTTTCATCTGGCACTATGTGGTAGAGAGAGGAACCATTCATAAATGAGGGTGTGGGCTGAGGTGATACCACGCAATAGACTGATTACATTAACGCTCATGGAACAGAATAATTAAATGCTAAACTCTATAATTCTGACTGTAAATATAAAAAGAGTCCAAGAAAGAAAGTAATCAATGTTATCAAAAATATTCAAGGAAATTTCTTTTTGTTGTTGTTTCTTATGGAGCATGTAACCTGGAATTATTAGTGGACTTTAGGTAGGGCAAGCAGAGAAAGACATTCTATGTGGAAATATGCCATTGGTAAGGTAGAAATGAGCAGTGCCCATAGAGGAGATAATAAGAGACCAAGCTGTGAAGTGCCCCAATCAGCAAGTACCCAACATGACTCCTGACAATTACTGATAAATGCAGAACCATCTCCTCCTAGAAGTCTTATTGCATTAAAATGTAGTTCCTAAGAAGACAGGAACTCTGATTTTTGGAGCAAAAGTCCTCCGGTTTTGTCCTTAAGATTGCCTTAGGTATTGTATTAGTTTTCTATTGCTGCCATAACATTTTACCACAGTTAGTGGCTTAAAACAACACAAATTTATCATCTCGCAGTTCTGCAGATCAGAGGTCTGGGTGAACGCAGCTGGTTCCTCTGCTCTGAATCTCACAAGGCCAAAACGAAGACATCAGCCAGCCTGGGCTTTTATTTGGAGCCTCTCAGGGAGACTGTCCTTTTAAGTTTATTCAGGTTGTTGGCTGAATTCAGTTCTTCGAGGCTATAATGCTGAGGTGTTCGTTTCCTTGCTGGTTGTCAGCTGGGAGCCTCTGTCAGCTATTTAAGGCTACCTACATTCCTTGTCCTGTTTCTCTCTCCTTTTCAAACTAGCAATGGCACGTTGAATCCTCATACTTCAAATTCTCTAATATCCTTACTGCCTTTCTTCTGCAAAACAAAGTTCTCTACTTTTAAGGGCTCGTGTGATTTGATCAGTCCCATCCAGATAATCCAGGATAACCTCCCTATTTGAAGTCCATACCTAATTACATCTACAAAGTCCTTTTGCAATGTAACATAATATATTCACAGGTTCCAGAGATTAAAGTGTGAACATCCTTGGGGCTCTACCTGCTGACTTCGGCTCTTCTACATAAATTTTAGAATTGGTTTATCAATTGCAAGTTTCTATGCATTTTTTTTTTACATATAAAGAGTTGTAGATAATATATATAATGATGCTATTGGATCTAATGTGATTTTTGACTGAGATTGCATCAAATTTACACTTAATTTGGTGAATATTGATATCTTAATAATATAGTCTTCTAATCCATGATCATAGTATATCCTTCCACGTATTAAGGCTTTTTCCTTTTTCTCTGCAATGTTTGTAAAGACCTTTCACATCTTTTGTCAGATTTACTGATAAGTATTTGATACCTTTGGTGCTTTCATAAATGGCACTTTATTTCATTTCTAAAATTTTGTTGGTAGGCACCTTGTGATTAGGCACCTTGTATCATCGGCACTTAGCACAGTACTTGAAATACTTGTTACTCAATAAATATTTGTTAAATGAATGAATGAATGCACGAATGAATTACACTTTATCTGGGCTCTTTTTATGGATCTTGATATTTGGTATCTTACAGCTACTTGTGTGCCAATCATCTGTTAGCAGAGTAAGCCATAACTTTGGTTCCTTTTTGAGACTGTGAGCAGTGTGGAGTAGGAATGTATTAAATCCACACCGTACACCCAGTTTTCAGCACAGAGTTCAACACATTGCAGAGTCTATTAAATTATCCTTATTGCTATAAATTAGTGATATGAAATATCTACACTCATCTTGAAGTACACTCTCAAACTCCCTGCTGCCTTATTCTCATTGAAAGTTCTGTTTACAAGATATTATTAGTGGAGGAATCCAAGAAACATATGTGGTCCATATATTTCTCTAGTGTCTGGAGTCAATCCTCTAAAACATGTCAGTGGATTAAGTCAGAAAGCTGTATGCCTCATCCACAAGCTTCGTACTCCTTAGAGAACTTATTTTTCTGAATAATATTTGCCATTAGATCATTGACCTGTATTGAAAAACGTAATAGAAAACTGTGCTATAAAATTCAGTTTGTGCTAACGAGATAGTGTTAAGAATAGTTCTCTACATTATTATGTATCTCTTTAGTGAAGACCAACGGGAAGAATTTTCTCCATCCCCAGAACTGTAAATAACTGTTCATTTCCTCAGCAACTGTAACTTAAGTGTCTGATTAAATTTCCCATTTTGCCTTGGCTACAAGGAAGATGATTATTAGTGGCCAAACATCTAGCAAACTATATAGGATATGATGAGTATTTTGGGTTTAAATACTAGGCTTTCCCTTAGAAAGCAAAGTAGAAAGTGAAAAAATACTCCACTAAGGCTGAAACTCCAGATGCTATGTTTGCTTCACTCACGCCTGTATACACAGCATCTATCTAGTAAATAAGTGCATGCTGCACAGCACAACACAGTACCCTGCAAATAATGTACAATAGAGAATGCAATAATAAAGAAGAAGGAAGGAAAAAAGTCTACAGTGTTTGTAAAATCAATCATTTATTTAATTAATTATGAGAAAATTAATGTGACTTTTTCCCTAACTTTGAATTTCTAATGTATATTATCGTTTTTGTTAAAAGAAATTGGGACATCCATTAACAAAGTGAGGCAGAACTTTGCGTACTGATGTGAGAAGATACAACAAAGTGTATACAAATATGTATTGTATAATCGTTTTTGAAAAAACTATAAATATTTGCATATGTTCTTCTTAAAGACATAGTCATAGATACAAAGAGAAAATGAAGAGTTCTGACTACCGTTCTGCTTTCCACAGTGTATTATTGTGACCCTGACTTGGGACATCTTCTCACAAGGGTGACAATGATACAACAAAATCTGGCTAAAATTGTTGAATAAAATCTGAATCGAAACTTCGGTGCCATTTAATTTTAAACTCTTGGTCTGATCTGAGCTTAGAAACTTGCAGTGAAGGGCAGGGCGGACAGCAGTGGAGGGCAGGGCGGTACGGCCGGGTAGGGAGATAGCTTTTTCTCTTGTTTGTTTTACTTATTTTCCCACTTCCCTGCTCAGGATGGGGGCAGGAAAAGAGGAAAAAAGGAAAAAAGGAGTGAAAAGTCTTACTTGACTGATGTAAACGGGGGTCAGAGCCCTCTGTGTTACAGATACCTAGATTACTAGCCCTTTCTCTTTAGACTAGGGCTCCCCAACCTCTCACCCCCCCACCTCCCCCACCCCATCCCACGTGGCCTGTTAGGAATGGGCTGCACAGCAGTAGGTGAGCGGCAGCAAAGAGAGCGAAACTTCATCTGTATTTGCGGCCACTCCCCGCTACTAGCATCACCACCTCAGCTCCACCTCAGATCATCAGGCATTAGATTCTCATAGGAGCACTTGTCCCTGGTGCCAAAAAGGTCGGACACCACTGCTTCAGTCCGTTTCACGGAGGGCGATCCTCACTTGAGAGTCTACCACTAACTACCATTGTTCCAGTTAAGCAGACTTGCTTCAGGGTTACCACTTTGTCATGGCACGGGCCTCTTGGGCAAGATGTTTTAAATTCAACACAAGGTCGGTTACCTTCTAAGGATCACCATTGCTCCCTCTCAGAGCTCTGGCTTCAAGAGAAACTATAATTAGACTCTCACCTTTAAATATTTCTAGGTGTGACCCAGCCTCTGTGTTCTCCAGCACAGTACACACCTCCAGGAGTTGTCTCAAGGACTCACTCACTTGGCTTAAGTTGGGGGTGTGAATAGGGAGAAACCAAGCACTCCTTCAGATTCCCCAGAGAGAGTCTCACTAGTCATATTCCCTCTATTCCTCCACCTTCCAATACATACAGAATAGAAGTGGGCAATGGGCTGTGTGGGCAGGATTCATTTTTGGATTTCTTTTTCAGAAGGACCATGTGGATGATCTGGTATCTCTCCCTAGAGGCAAAGGCACTTATTACTCTTTCACCCCAAATGCAGCTCTGAAACAAAAAGTCATTCAGTGATACCACTTCATCCATTTATTTACTACTTTTTAAGATCAGTGAAAATTTATTTCAGTAAACTTCAACTTTCACAATTTCCTCAACACTGTAATAGAAAACCTCATTCTTAGCAGAGAAAAACAGCTTTTAAAGTTTGAAATGTGTGTAGTTGTTCAAGCAAAATGCCTATTATAGTTTAAATTATGGAAGGCTGGTTAATCAAATCAAAATACAAATATTCTACTACCTAGAGAGTACAATAAAATGGAAATAATTCATTCATGAGGTTCTAATTTATAAAACAATTCCACTACTTACAAAATACTACCCTAAGAATTATAACTCTATCAAGCTTCAATTTGAACAAATGTACAATCACTTAAACAATAGCTGTTACACTAAAAAAGAATTCAAAATGTCTTTAAAGGAGTGACAGAAACATTATTAACATGATTGCCCTGATTCAGACCCTAATGAGGTAGCTCTCTGGAAGGCTGATTCAGCCCTGGGAAACTCAGGCCTTGGAAGTAGCTCTTGGCTGAGAGTCGCAAGCCTTTGGTAGGTAGATATTCCTCAACACTAATGGAAGAGGAAGGGCCAGGAAAATCCCAGGGCAGAGAGGGAGATAGAGGCCCTTCTCTCATAAAATATCCTGTGGATCCATTCCCAGCATGGCACCTTCAGCTCGATGAAGTGGTTGAGGGAAAAAGTCTGCACCAGCTTCACTTCCAGGTGGTAGAGATGGCTCAGGAGGACCCAAATTATCAAAAGCATCTTCAGGATGCATTTCATGGGATCCTATTTCTTATGATGTGGACCAAATGCTCCTGCAAAAAAAGGCCCATTAAAACTTCAAAATCTTGCTGGTGCAGAAAGACAACCAGTGTCTGAAGCAGAAAGGAAAAAGCTGTCTTGCTCATGTGAAGGAAAACCTGGCCTGGCAGACACTACATCATCCCAGGCTCTAGGTTCCATAGCAATGACATTTGATGACTTTGGTTGAAGCAGGACAACATTGAACTCTGAATCTCTACTGTCCCAGCTGGACATATCTCCTCTTAATGATCCAGAGGATTCCTTGGCTCTCCACTGCCAAATACTGTACTTGGATCATTGAGGCCTTTGAGGATCCTTTTCTAAAATCTCAAATTTTGCATCTTCTGGGGTCGATTTTGCTCTTCTTCATTCATTTTCTGTAATCAAGAGTAATGGGCTGACTTTTCAAAGAACAAATGAGTCCTTCCATTTCTTCTCAGAGTTTTGGCCTATTTTTTGGTTTAGTTTTGTTTTCTGTTTTCTGTTTGTTGTTTGTTGTTTTGTTTTGTTTCTATTTTCTCGCTTTACTGTTTTGTTTTTGATCTATTTTGGCAGCCAGCTCTTCATTGTCTGGCTCATGTTTTTATCTGTTTTGAAACTTTTCTCCTCGGTTTAAATTATTCTTCATTCTCTACAGTAAAGTTTCCCAGGAGATTTCTTATTCTTGTCTTGATACAGCTCAATCTTTAAGTTTATGCTGAAGCTTTTGAACCTCACTTAATCTTTGTATTTTCTGACTCCAACGATGCATTTTTGTTTTTGTCTGTTTGGAGAGTTGTGATGTATAATGTTAGTGACTGTTTTTCCTTCTCCAGCTACTTAAATACATATTTGGTTAGTCTCTTCTTCAGGGTTTGTAAGGAAACATTTAGCTTGATGGCATCAATTAGTTTCCTCAAAGTTCGTATTGACTGGTCATCTAAGTGGTATCCAATTTTTGATTCTCTCATTATGTCCATTTCTTTGTGACCTTCATCTATACCTTTTCCAAGGACAGCTGCCAAATCTACCATCTTTAGCAGACATGTTGTCAGAGTCTTGATCTGATGTTCCTTTTCATGTAGAGCTTTTTCTACTCATGTTTTAGAACAGTGGTTCTCAGTGTGTGGTCCATGGACCCCTGGGAATCCCAAAGACTCTTTTAGGGGTGCTGTGAGGTCAAAAACATTTCATAATAATACTAAGACATTATTTTCTTTTTCACAATTGACAGTTGCATTGATGGTACAAAAGTAATGATGAGTAAAACTGGTGACACTTTAGTGTGAATCAAGGCCAAGGTCCCAAACTGTTCTAGTAGTAATTGTATTCTTTATCACCTTGCAATCGCAATTAAAAAAAAAAAAAAAGCCAGCTCTCTTAAGAGTGCCTTTGATGAAGCAGAAAAAAACCTACTAATTATATTAAAACTCAACCCTTTGATATATCATTCTAATACCTTGAACAACAAAATAGAAAGTACACATAACACACTTCTGCTTCATGCTGAGGTATGATGATTATATGGAAGGGAAGCATGTGTGCAATTGATTGAGTTGCAAGCTGAACTAGCCACTTTTTCACAGAACATTATATTCACTTGAAAGAAAAATCGACAAAGTATACAGATTAAGGTATTTGGCAGACAGCTTTTTCAAAAAAATAATAAAGTAAGCCTGCCACTTCAAGAAAAACAACTGAGTATTTTTTTTGTCAATGATAAAATTCAAGTTTTCGAGTGAATATTAGAATTTTGAAAAAACTTGTATCTATCACCATGAGTTTGACAGCTTCCCGATAAAGTTTTTTTCTGATTTAATCAGTGACCTTATTAACAAGTATAATATTTTGATATTTTATAATAAAATATGTCAACATTCGGAAGATTTTAATTACTCAGTAAACCAATGTTTTTCAAGTGGTCAATGCATGATTTTTACAAAATCATGCATAGGTAAAAGATCTATTTAAAGTGTAAGACTGACCAATGAATTTTAGTGAAACAGAGTATGGAAATTTCACTGATATGACATCAGATTCCACACTGCAACTACCTTTTAATAAATAATTGTCAAGTGTTAGTATAGTAACCAAGAATGCCCACAATTATCTAAAAAGGCTATTAACATATTCTGTTTTCCAACTACATATTTGTTTGACAGTATTTTCTTCACATATCTGAATTACAAGAACATACTACAGCATATTGAATGCAGAAGGAAATATAAGAATCCAGCTATCTTTTAAAATTTTTACTAATCTGTAAAATAATGCCAGTCCTCTCACTGCTTGTTGTTTTGAAGGAGAAATTCTGGCAATTTTTCATTAAAATGTGTTATTTATTTTTAAATGATAGGGGTTTATAATAATAAATAGATCATTATATAATTAATTACTATTATAAGCACGATAATGAATAAATACTATTCTTAAAATTTCTCGATTTTCATTTCTGACAAATATCAATAGATATAACCCACATAAACAAAAACTCTTTGGGGTCCTCAATAAGTTTTAAGAATATAAAGGGATCCTGACATCACAAACTTTGAGATCTGCTACTTTAGAGTCTTCAACCACTTTTTTTTTGTTCACTGAGTTCAGTGAGTTTTTCACTCTCTCTATCCTCAGTGTCTTTGAAAGTAGTTTTCTGCTTTCCTGAATATGGACATGTTCATCCGCACCTTTTTTCATTGCTGCCATTAATTGTTCCTCACTCCCCTAACCTAACTTTCAGGCTGCTTTGACCTCAGCCACATGGGATCGAATGGCTTCTGATTCATCTTCTAGGTACTGAGTATCCTTGTGGTGAACCCTCACCAACTCTCATCCTGGACATTTAGATTTCTCTTCTCTCCATTCTTTTACTGACAAGTCTATTTTAACCTTAAGAAGGAACCTTTAAAGTTTTTTTTTTTATTATTTGCCTCCAGGCTCAGCATTTCTGAGACTTTGGTCTCAAGGCTGGCCTCCTTCAAAAAGGACTCGTGCTTTATAACCTCTCTTAATATTCCTGAGCTCAAAAATTTTACTTTTATTTTTTTTTTATCTAGGGCAGAATAAGTTATGCCAAGCTCTTTCTCCCAACATTTAAAAGTTGAGTTTTATTGACAAGGAAACCTATACCACCATCTCCCAGGTAAAAGGTAGCAGCACCAAGGGCTGGACCAGGACTCATACCTTCAAGTGGGGCCCTCAGCCCTGCACAGCGTTTCAAGATGGCCTGGGGTAAGGCCATCATCAGGCCCTCTATGGTAATGGCTACCAGAACAGCCTCCAGTTATACGGGCCCTACTGGGCCCAGCAAACTACAGGGGCCCCATAGAATGCTCCACTCAGAACATAAGCCAATGCCTGGCAACAAGAACAGACCAGCAGTGGGAGGGAACCAGGGAAGGCAGGGGAACAAAATGACAAAACAGAGCTTTCCCTCATTTTCTACATCATGGCACACCAATAAATCATGGTTACTGGGGGAAATGGTAGGCTCCTCGTGGATGATAGGACAGACCCTACCTGGCCGCTGAGAAGGCTAAGTATCTACATCTTTCCATACATGTGACCCCTTCCAGGATTGCTAACCAACAGGAAGCTCTGCTCATCTATTCATACCATGAACCAAAACTCCTACACTTTTCTCAGTCCTACAGAGGTATGATCCTGCCTGAAAAAGTCCCAGAGATATTGGTCAGTATGAGAGTGCCTATATGTGCATGTGTGAGATGGGAATAAAAAATGGTCTTATGAGAATTTCTTTAGCTATCACAGTCAAATAATGTTAAACTACCTCATTAATAATTTAGGACATTTACAAATAATCTAATTATATTTAGCCCTTCTCCTAGCCCTTGTGCTCTTGACATCATATAAGTTACTTGTAACTTTTAGTTAATAACTTAATAATCCTACAATATTTTTATTAACACTTTAAATAGCCAATAATTTTTAAAAGGATATATGTGTGTGAATATAGATATATACATTATATAATTTCTGGTGAGAAACTTGTCATTATTCTCTAAGTAATGTATCTTTTTTCTTAGTGTGTAATTTTATGATTTTCTCTTTGTTTTTCAGAAATTGACCATGTTTGCCTATGGTTCCTTTTAAATTGATCTTGCTTGGGGTCCATTGAGATTCTTGGGCCTGTGAATTGTTATATTTCGTCAATTTGGGGAAACTCACAGCCATTGTCTCTTCAAATATTTCTTCTGCTCCTTTATCTTCCTCTTCTCTTTCCAAGACTCCTACTATACTTACATTAGATCATTTGATATTCTCATAAAGTCTCAGATGTTCTTTTTGGTGTTTCTTTCTGATTTCCACTTTGTTTTCAGCTTGTATAGTCCCTATTGACCAGTTTCCATGTTCTCTGATCCTTTCTTGCCATTAGGTTTATCAATTCAATTATTAAAATCAATTTTGATATGTATTTTTCAATTCAAGCATTTCCATTTGGTTCATCTTAACATTTTTCTTCTTTTTGCTGAAATTCTACATTTGTTTATACATACTATCCATCTTTTCCACTCGATTCTTTAACATATTTATTATAATAGCTATTTAAGAGCGTATGTCTGCTTATTCCAACCTCTGTGCCTTATGTGGGTCAATTCCTTTGATTCCTTTTTCCTGGCTTATAGGTCACACTTTCCTACTTTGCCTCATGACTTGCTGTTTTTTATTGTATGCCAGATATTGTGTGCAAAGGAACGATAGAACCTGAAGTCAGTAATATTTACCCCCCAAAAGAATATGGCCATTCCTCTGTCAGGCTGCTAGTGTGGGAGTAGGTGGTGGGAGAGGGGGGCAGGAGTGATCAGTCCAATCTACAGTTGACCTAAGTTTGGGCCTTGTTGGCAGCTCATTTAGAGAGATTTAGTTCAAATGTTTTGAGGGAAGGATCAGGGATTTTCCTTCAGCAGGGCTTGGAATCTGAGAGTCAGTGAAACTCTAGAGACCTCTCTGTGCTTTGCACCTCTCTGTTCGGCTGCCAACTTTTGGGGTTACTAGAGAATTCTATTTGCTCTGACACCAATTTATTTTGTTTTTAAAAATTGGAAATTATTTAAATGTCCAACAAGAAGAATGGTTATATAAGTTATGGGAAAACCAATACTGGAACTTGTATGCAATGATTTATAAAACTGTTCTGAGGAAAAGACAAATGTTTAACATATAATGTTAAATTTAAAAAAAAAAAACAGTATATTAAGGTATGTCAAAAACTATATATACATATGGACAAGTACTAGAAAGAAGCCCCTAAAAATGAAATGCACGAGCCATTGATGTGGCAAGATCATGAGCAGCTTTGTCTTAATTTTTTGTTATGATTTCCACTAATGATGCCAATCATATTGAGTATGTAGGAAAGAATAAACTTTAGACAGAACTGAAATAACGATCGCTTTGCCTATGAAAAAGAACGCAGAGCAGAGAGGGGCCAGCTGGTCCCTTCTCCCCTAAGGTCCAAACTAAAAGAAACTAGTTTAAAATACCAGCAAAAGGACTGGGTTAGAAGCAAGGAAGAAAGAGTCTTTGGACTGCCAAGGTTGCAAAATGAAGACAAAAATGAGAGAGTGAGAAAAGGGGAATAAACTTAGAGGAAGTCAGATGCGGAACAGTTCAGTCCAGCCCATAGGTTCATCATTAATTGACAGTCATGTGGTCAGACAGCTCAGAGTAAACCATCTTCATTTCCATCACTATTATTATGGACTGGAACTGGTTACCAAGAAAAGCTGTGGAATTTTTTCCCCAGGGGCTATTTAAAATCAGATACAGACAACCACCTGTCTAAAATAATTCAGGTTTCATCCTGCCTAGAGGCAAGGGATTGAACTAAATGACCCCTGAAGTTCCTTTTAAACCCTATGACTTTGGATTCCTATGCTGATAATATTAAGAAAGCCTTATTATCCAACTTTTTTCTTGTCCTTTTCTGTGTACTCTCTGTTTATATTTTTTTTCAGATTAGAAAAGGAAACTTCTCCCCGTAAGCAGTCCCTTCATTTGTCTCCCTGACACGAGACTGAAACTTTAGTACTGCAAAGATCACTGGGGAATGTTTCTTAGCTGCAGTTGATTATTTCTTCTTTCACTGCCAGGTGTCACTGCACTTGGAGAGAATTCATTTAGCAAGAACGGGGCAGTGGGCTGCAGAAGGAAGAAACAGCATGCCAAAGAAGCTGGGTGGATGGGCCTGGCAGGAAGTAGGGTTGAGGAAGGGGGTTGCTGGGAGGACAGAATTTACGAAAAGTCAAAGGACACAAAGCAAGTATTTGAATTAAAAATAAAAAGTCCAGTAAGCTGTAGTTGTGTGTGCACCATTAAACCAAAGCTATTACTTGACCGCAGCAACTAAAAATGTTAATGATGCCACACTAAATGCTTCATAAGAAATCGTCCCCAGCTGCCAGGAAGGCGGAAAAAGTATCAGGGGGAAAGATTTATAAACATCCACTCAGAATGGAAAATTAGTAACCTAAAAACTAAGCAAACATGTATTTTCCCCTGAATTTCTCATCTCTAATGTGTCAGCGATCACTTCTGGGGTTCTCTGTGAGGACCGACTCTTGCTCTCCTATGGAAGGTGATTTTCAGCCAGAGAAGAGGCCAGGGCAGGAATTATTGAAAGCCCTTTTTTGGATCAGCATTAACAATTCATGGAACTCATTTCTAGTTCCACCTAAGGCATTGGGAAGGACACCTGATGTGCAGCAAGGGCTTGTTCAAAGTGTCTCCTAATCTGCTTTGAAATGCACAGCGGATTGGGGCCAACTCCAGGTCAACACCCCCGTCCTCATTTAGTGAGCTGCCCAGCTGTTCATCTGGTAGAAGTGAAAAAACAGGACTGACTGTAAACCCACTGCAGTGTCCTGGCCAGCAGCTGAAGGGTGTTTTAAAATGCAAACCTCTAGAGCTGAGGGGTTGGAAACCTGTTTTCTATTCAGGGCCACGGGCTCATAAAGGGGAAAAAAAATCACCAAAAGTAATTTGGTTGAGATGAATCAAAGGTTAAACTCACACAATTTAAATGTTCACAATAGAGAATTTTAAGCATTCTCACTAAGTATACCCAATTTGGATAATGTATTTCAATTTCAGGTGAGAAGCAGGTAAGGAGGCTTTTCACTCTTTTCAGTCCACCAAACTTCATTCAGGTGCAACATGCATTCTACAGTGTTGCTCATTCCCTCCGTGCAGAGCGCTCTTCCCTGGCTTCTGCGATGCCGAACTCTCCTGGCTTCGCCCCCACCTCCCCGCATCCCACTCTTCAGTGTCATTTGCCAAGTCTTCCTCCTTATCTCAGACTTGAATGTTGGCTCCTCAAAGCTTGGTCCTGGGCCTGCTTTTATTCCCTCAACAGCCTCACCCACTCCCTAGTTCCTCACCATCTCTAAGCAGATGATCACACATTTGCTCTCCATCCAGACCTTTCTTCAGAGCTCCAGGCCCATCAGTCCAGCTCTTGCTAACAGAGCCTCTTGGATATCTCACAGGCACCTCCAACTCAGTGTGTTCCAAACTGACCTCCACTCCTTCCTCCAATTCTTCCTCCAATGTCCTTTCCCAGTGAATGCAGACCCATCTGCTCAATTTCAGAAGTCGAAACACTAAGAGTCAGTCTTGAAACCATCCTCTCCCTCACCTCACATCTAACCCTTCTCCAAATCCTTAGTACCTCTCTTGTTCTCTACCCAAAAAGTCCAAGCTGCCAGCATCTCTATGTCTGAAATGTCAACAACTTATTGACCAGTTTTTCTGCATCCATTTTGCCCCCTCCAGTTCATTCTATATACACTAATCAAAGAGAGATTTCTACAGGGCAAAGCAATGCATTCCAACACTTTTCGAATAAAGATTGACAAGCTTCTGTGGCCCATAAAGCTGTGAAAGACCTGTCTTTGCACAATTCTGCAGCCCTGTCTCTAGATACCTTTCTGCCTTCCACACCCCCTCCCAGTTCCACTCTGAAAACCACACAGTTCTTTCATTTCCTCAAGCTCACCCTGCTCCTCTCCACATCAACACCTTCAAAAGTGCAGATTTTCTCTGCCTGTACCTGCTTCCTCCCTGTGAATCTGCTCAGCCAATTTCTTTTCATCCTCCCAGTCTCAGAATTACCACTTCCTCAGAGAAATCTTTCTGCATTCCCACGGCCAAATCGAAGCTCCACTTGTCCAGTTTCATAGTCCCTCTGACTTTTTATTTTTGTAGGATTTATCACACTTTCTAATTAAATAACTATTATACATATTTAGTTCTTTTCTATCTTTTGCACTGCTGTTTCTTCAGTGCCCAACACGATGTCTTGCACATAGGATATGCTCAGTGAAGCTATCCTGAATGAATAAATGAATGAATGAATGAACGAGTAATAGAAATAGAGATAAAATCATACACACAAAAAGGAAAAGGATTATCTGTAGTCGAGTTACTCACAATTTGTGTATTTTTATTTCTGTGAATTTAGTCAGGTGTTCTCTCTCAGTTACTCATATTGGAATTAGTGATCAGCTTAAATCCCAATGGCTTTTTCACATTAACCAATGTCAAGCCAGGTATTCCTCTGTGCTTAGGTAATTTGTGTTTCATCTATATGTAAAGATTTATCCTTGGGGAAAAAATAAAACTTTTGAAACCAAATTCTGTCATCCAAGCTATTAACTGTCCTCACCAGATGTCATTTAAAAATACTATACCTTTTTTCAAGTTGTTAATAAATGGTTTCCTCATGCTAGCACCACAAAACCTTGCAAATACCTCTAAAGCCTCATTCCAGTGTGGCAGGCATAATTGGTTGACTTATTCAATAGCCTTGTCTCCCAACTTTCTTATTCCTTGCTCTTTCAATTATAGAGGCTACAAAACCCAGAAACCCAGTTTGCCAGCTTCCCTTTTAACTAGTAGTGGCTAGTGAGACAAAAATGGACATCTACAAAAAGGAAAGAATGTGGGGAACTATTTTGCTCCCGTTTTAAAAGAAAAAGCAAGTTCAGCCTAAGATGTGCTCTCTTAACACTGATCACTTCATTGTGTCTACCTTTGAATGTGACTGTGATGCTTGGAGCCATAGCAGTCATCTTGCAACCAAGAGGTCAGAAGTAGGAAGGCAGAGTCAATATGATGAAGATGGAGGAACTCTGAACCAGCCTATTATGCCTCTCTATAATGTTCTTGTTATGAGAAATAACTGTCTTTGTTGTTTAAACCACTATTAGTTGGATGTTCTGTGATTTACAGTCATACATAACTTGAATGATGCATTTAGTTAGAATGGGATCATTGATCACATTCAAAGTATAATTGATCGACCAGACGCAATTCTGTCTAATTGTAGTGAATTCCAATCCTCATTTTTCTATGTTATCCTTGAAGCTATCATGAAAGATTTTATTTCAAATTCCTTTCTCAAATCAAGGTACACTGAAACTATGATATTTCCCTTGTTTGACAGTTCTGTAGGTTTACTTGATAAGCCTTGCTCTTGGCCTAAAAAGAATAGGCATAGACATAGACATAATAGACATAGTATGATCAGTTCCTATTTCTGTGAATTTTCATCTGGATTAATATTAAGCCTCTTAAAACCTCTTTCGCTATCAGCTTCATCTTTTTTTTTCTCATTATTATTCTTTTTAATGGATAGGTAGCTTTTTCCTCCTGAGCACATAAAAATGAAAAGTCAACACAACATAGAATAAGTTCTCCCTACTGCTCTTCCAAACTCTTTCATGGTTTCATAACTTGAAAAAACTTCAGAGGTTCTGTCCACTAAATAGAATAATCAGAATATTCTCTGGCACAACTTAGAATATCATTTGGGCTTCTGAATCATAGACTCAAAATAACAGTAGTCTCAATATGAAATGTGATTACTTTTGGCCTTACAGTCTAGCCACCAGCAGTTTATGGTGGCACGATAGCTTTATAACGTCAGGCACCCAGTCTCCTTCTAGCTTCTTAAGCATATCTGGTTGGCTTTCCTCTTGGTCCAAGACAGTACCTACCACATGTACATTCAGGACAGCAAGATGGAGAAAGAAGAATGGACGATGTCCTTTCCCTGTAAGGGCATGATCCCAAAGTTGCACATATCACTTCTGCCCACATGTAACTGTCTACAGCTTAGTCACATGGCCCCATCTAGGTGTAAGACTAGAAAAATGTAGTCACTATTCTGGGAAGCCATGCACCCAGCTAAATATTAGGATTCCTACTACCATAGACAAAAGGAGGAGAGATTTTGAGGGATAACTAAAAGTCTCTATCAGACTTCCCCTCAAGAGAAATCTAATTTCTTGGGCCAAGTTGTAGTAACCAACAATAATATAACAATCTAAATGGAATCAAACCAAAGGCTGAAGCTGGCTCTTGGGCTGAACAAAGATCATTCCCTTTAATGTGAGAGGCCCAATATCTTTTAAGAAGTTTTTTTTGGTTTTGGTTTTGGTTGTTGTTGTTGTTGTTTTACAATAGTGGTTCTCAGTGAATGGCTGGGACCAGCAATATCAGCATGATCTGGGAATTGTGAGAAATGCAACTTCTTGGGCCTAGCTTGACTTACTGAATCAGAAACTGTAGGGACAGAGCCCAGCAACCTGTGTTTTAACAAGCTCTACAGAAGATTCCGATGCATGTTCAAGTTTGAGAACCACCACAGTGTAAATTATAGCACTTCATGGATCCATAACGAGTATTTATAAATTCCCGTAATAAAACATGTGGTACCTGGATAGTTCCTGTGCTCAGGTGAGCAATAAACTGTTCAGTTAAGGAAGTGTTCTGATCATAAAATGGGTTCCAAATAAAATATATATCTTTATATTAAGGAGTCTTTAATTCTTAAGAAAATTTCTGAGACTTATCTTTAATCTTTTCAGAAACAATAGTTCAGCAATGGATTTAAAATTGAGAAAGAGTAAATCCTCCTCTTACTATACTGTCGTCATAAAGACATAGTTCAACTCTCTTTCTGATGCAGTCAGCGTTATGAACAGAACATCCAATGGAGACATCTCACCTCAAAAGAAGGAGTGCCAATGACTGGTTCACTAGATGGAGGAGGCAGGAGTCTCTGGGACATCCTGCCACAAAAAAAACTTTCCTTTTCCAGCTCATAAATGTGAATGATTACTTATTTACATAGTCTTTCCTTTCTCTCATGGTCTTATTAGTTATAAGAGATAATACATTGTCTTTACAATCATTTACAGCACTGCCTCTCAAACTTTCATTTGCAGATGAAACACTTGAGGGTCTTGATAAAACACAGATTCTAATTTAGTAGGTCTGAGACCAGCCAAGTCTGAGATTCTGCAGTTCTAACAAGCTCTCGGGTGAGGCTGATTCTGCTAGTCTACAAATAATGCTAAGTAGCAAGGATTTGTAGAATAATAGAATCAAGAATATAGAAGCTGTTTCATAAAGCCTCCCAAATTTAGCTAAAGAAGTCTCCACATTAAAGAAGTCAAATTAAGCATTCAGCACCAGCCAAGTTAAAAAAGAAAAGATGCTTATTTACAGGGATCAGTGAACAGAGAGGAAAAAAGAAGGGGGCATAGGATACCTATGCCCCAATTATCACTTCACCCTTGCTCCCAGGGCAGGACATCCTCACAAGTCTAGCTGTTCTTCCTGGGTGGGAATCGTTATGGTTGGTGACGGGTATGCTCTCATGCATGCATTCATTTAATAAATATTTACTAAGCAGTGATTATATGCCAAGGGGTCAACTCGAGTATCAAAACATCATCTGCACAAGTAGAAGGGCACTGTCATGGTCCCACACTCTGGCTAGGCTTTAGCGTTTTATAGTCCCCATGACTCCTCTGTCCATCAGAGCCCTGGCTCGTCTCCAGAACATTACCCCGGAAGTAGAAATTTACTTCTCATTGGGTTGTTTAATAGCTCTGAGTTACAGAGGCTCATTTGCAATTGGCTCACTTCCTTTATCCTGCAGGAGACAACATTCTCCAGTTGAGGAGATATTTTGCCGCCTGGACAACTGACTTTTCTATTTACTTCCAGAGCTAGCATTCGGCACTTACTCTCTCAACTCAAAATCACTCTTTTAGCCAGGTATTAATGACAGAAAAGCTATCTTTGGTTTACTTTACACTCTAAGCCCAAATATTGTCAAAGTCTTAACCAAAAGATTAAATGTGCTTCTTCCTTTACTATTCCTCAAGGCAAAATGAACTTCTGAAAATTCCGCATACACAAGCTGACCTTGGCTCTTCTTTTCACAAGCCCCACAAAAGAACATTAAGAAAACTTTAAGAACACTTCTATTTAAGAGAAGTCGCGAGACCATAAAGGCCCTGGGTAAATTGAACGTATTTTTCCAAGCCATAAATTAAGAATAAGCCTGGAAATTTTAAAAGTACTTATGGCGACAAAGAAACAGAGAATTTAAGAATAGGCTTGTCCTAAAAAGTTTCAAACATATATTCATCTTGGCCCTGGTATCCAAAAGTGTTCTCAAGGTGATGTAGAAAGGGAAAAAAGGATAAAGAAAGTGACACAGAAAAAAGACAGAGTTCATGTGCTTCATAACAACATCATTTGGGATAACCTAGATCGATTTTCTCAACCTATTTTTCATTATCATAGCCCTGAGGAGTCTTTTTAAACATTTTGTTCTTAATCCCCTTTGAAATTGCAATACCACAGATATGCTATATACTTGTTTATTTATGGTATGTATATACTCTATATTTTCACCCATCCCAAGAATGAATTTTTATCCCCTTGGAAGTAATATCCTGCCTGTTAAGAATGCATGGGTTACAGGCTGCTTGGCAACAATCTAAAATCTTAGTATTAGTTACAACAAAGTAATTTTCACTCTCATACTCTGTATATCACAGGTCAGATCAGAGTGAAAGGAGGCACCGCTCTCCAGATCTCTTCACCCCAGTATGCAGGCTGATGTGGCAACCACCAATTCCTGCATTCCCAGATGCCAATGGCAGAGAGAAAAGAGCACTTAGGAAGGTCTCATACCTGCAGTTAAATGCTGCAGCTCAGAAGAGACACGTGTCACTTCTCATCTCAGCTCCTTAGCAGAAATAAGCCATATGGCCCCCAAAACCACCAGGGGATGAGGAAGTTCAGTTCCACTGTATGCCTAGAAGATGGAGAGCAGGAGGAAATAGTAGGCAAGAAGAAACAAATGCCCTCAAAACAACCTTGCCTTTGGACAGTCCTGCTATCAAAGAGGATATGTTGCTAAATATATACAGAGAGACCCTTGGGACCACAGAATGTCAATTTTCCTTGTCCAAGGCTCACCTGAGTTCTTGCCAGTATTAACCAAAAGAGACACTTCCTCATCCCCGCCGCCCTGTCCGATGTCCAGTTCATTTGTACCCGCACGCTGTAGCCATAAATACCATATTCTACTTTTCTCACTACCACTTCTACTTCAACTCCCCAACTAGAGATCAAAAACCAGCAAAGGAAATTAGAAGGCTAAGAAGGCTATCTATTAGAGAAACTCTTTAGATTGCAAAATCGTTCAACTGCCAGTACCTTTGGGGAAAGAAGTAAACTAAATACAAATAATTTAACACACAAGCGAGGGTCATCGCCAAGATGAAACAAAGTAAGTGCCCAACAAATACCTGATATATAAATGAAGGCATGGTTGAATAAATCACTGAATAAAATGTGCAGCCCATTTTCCAAAGTCCTCAACAATAGGTTTTCACCTTTATTGTTGTTTTCCTTATCTCGATGAGGATGAGTGGTGCTCTCTTTCCTCTCGTGTCATGTTTCAGTCTTAACAATAAGCTCTGTTCCCTTGTGGTCCCATTGTTGGCTTGACAACTGGGTTTGGAGTACCTGTGTTTATTACTCCATTTCCTCTTTCCTTCCTCTTTAATTGCAGCGAAGACCTTGTCACCTGGCCCCTTCTCTAGATTGTCCCATTCCCTGTTTGACCCGTGACTACCCAGGTCTCATGTTAACCCTCTCCAAATTCTTCAGAAAAAAGAACTTCATGACATAAACACACTGACAATGAAACAATGACATTGATAAACAGACAGACAGTGATTAGATATTGTTGTGAAATGCCAGAAACGTTTGCACGCAGAGTGGTACTGGTTCAGCCAAGGATCACTATGGGTTTGCTCTTTCTTACTTTAAAACACACTGATGGAGCAGGTGCGAGTGGTTGGTATGGCTCATCTTTCCACATAGAGTTATGGGACCAGGCACTACTGATGCAAGTGTTGTAATTGCTCTTGAAAACTATGAACTTGAACAAGAACAAGCCAGCCAGTTGATTCATATTTAGGTAGTTCAGGTGTCCAAGTGTCACTTTTGAAACAAAATATCTACTTGAAAATTTTAAAACATGTTATTTAATCCCATCTTGGGACAGAGGTAGGGGCCTGGTGAGGATGTGGGAATGGGAGCTAGTCTTTCTGTTCTACAAAGAGATAGAGTGAATAAAAAGTATCTTTGGGGCAAGGTACTTGGGAGAGGAAAAGGATGTTTCTTTTGTTCCGGAAAAGTTTTAAGTCAGAACTAAGTCTCAGAAAGGGCAACATAGATTTGCTCTGAACACAAATCAAATACCATGAACACACCAGATGGCATCTGGTTTGTCTATATCCTGTAATGTGTCACTCTTCGCTGTTTGCTTCAGATAAATAGATCATAGATTTCTATTCCTACCTCTATTAATCTGATATTCCTGACAAGTAACATAATAGAGAAGGTAAAGTATAAAAAGCATAGAAGGAAAAGGAACTCACTTTGCCGTTTCCACGCAGGCAGCATATTCACTGCTCTGCACATATTTATTGAGCATAATATGAGCCAGGCCCTGATCTAGCTCTTGGGATGTAACAGTGGCCAACACGGACACAGCCCCTGACCTCATGGAGGTAACATTTTAATGGAGAATAAGAGACAATGAGCAAGGAAATGAACAAATGATGAGGCAATTTCATTTGATAATAAATGCTAGAAAGAAAATAAGACAGAGTAAGGTGATTTTGTCTTAATGATATGAGAGTTGGGAAGTTATTTTAGATAGAGTGATCAGTGAATGAGATTTTTCTAAGGTAGTGTCTTTCAAACTGAGATCTAGATGATGAGAAAGAGAACAATAAGTACGGAGATCCTAGGGGCAGTAATGAACTTGGGGACATCAAGGAACAAAAAGAAGGTCACGTGCCTGGAAAATAGAGGAGGATTATGACAGGAGATGAAGTTGGAGCAGTAAGTTGACTCTAGATAATGTGGGGTCATAAAGATCAGGGTTAAGTGTTTGAATTTCTAAATATATGTAAACTGTGGCTGTCAGAAGTCAGAGTGAGAAGAGCAGGCATGAGGCTGTCTCCCCTCTGCTTTCCCCAGCCCCACTGAGTACCAGCATGGTGGGTGTGTTCTCATAATTAGTTAGTGCAAATGAAATTATTATGTCCTAGGTCAAGTTTTCTAAAAGTAGACCCCAAGACAAGGAGTCACATACAAGCGACTTATTAAGGAAGTACACCCAGAAGAAACCAGTAAGGGAGGGTGGGAAAGCAAGATAGAGGCAGTGAGGAGACTAAGGAGGGGAGCACTCTCTCGGGCGGAGTTCCACAGGCAGGAGCTACAGCCTCATCCCTCGAAGTAGCTCTGAGTGAAAATTGTATAACTTAACACCTCGCAGTTGTTCTAAGTTGAGATAAGAAACCTGAGCTTTCATAGTCTCTTACCTGACAGTCCCTTGGTTGAAAGTCACCCCAAGAAAAGTAGGGTTGAATATCCTGAGTGTAGTCCTCCCAAATAGAGCTGCAGGTAGAAACTATTGGAAGCAAAAGCACACTTAAGTGTACATATACACACACACACACATGCACATACACACACACTCCTAAAATCAGATCCTAGGAGACTGGTCAGAGTACCTATATTATCCACTACACAACTTAACTGAAATACCTACTTCAAAACAAAGTTCCACCACTTACTCCCTATGTGATCTCAGTGCTCCCATCTGTAGAATGTACACAATCACTGTACATACCTTATAGGATTATTCCAAATACTTAAATCATGATAATACATTTAAAGTTCTAACACAATACCCAGCATATAATAGGCACTCAATAAATTTTTTTTCACCTTATCAGGCACTCCAAAATTGCTGCACCAATCTAATGGAATGTTTCCCATTTACTGCTTTCTCCATGCTCTTATGAGATCGTGAAAGCTCCACCAATTTCCATAAGTATAATAGCTTTATAATAAGGTCAGCTGGTAAGCTAGAGGATTATCCTAAGAACCTTCAAAAAGAAATATAACTACATTCCTACCTAATTACACATCAAGGCATCCTTAAGAATCTGTCTTCCCTCTGGGGAGGACTAGGAATATTCTTAAGAATAACCAAGAAATGTCATTAGCTATCATAAATAGATTCAGAAATCACAGATGTCCAAAAGACTTCAATCAAATTCTTTATATGCAGGTCCATTATGAGTGATAATAGACTTGTGGCAGCTTCATGGATTCTTGGATTTATTTCACTGCTTTCATAATTGTACTTCAAATGCTATCCTACTTCCTAATAATGAATGTATGGGTTCACTTCAGAAGAGTTTTTTTGAACTTGATTACAATACCCTATGTCAAAGAGTCTCTATTTAACACTCAATAGGATTTTGAACATTTAATCGTTTTCACATGTCTTTCATCATCCCACTTCCTAGCACCTACATTTTGAGCTATTTCTAAGTTGGCCTATTTATTTCTATCTATTAAAATGAGCCCACAACAAGCAAAGGATGACCTAAAATATGGGAATTAGAAACCAAACTCAATAATATATAGGGCAAGATACAACTCAGCTCAGAGTCTATTTGAAAAGGAGAGTAATATATTCCATTCCTTAAAAACAACATAATCTATTTAGATGGAATTAAGGGGACCTGACTGATAAAGGCTGTTTGTGAAAAGTAGTCTCAGACTTCTAGGTAAAGATGTGTTATCCTCCAGGGTTTTCTCCCTTTCCTTGCCACACCCCACAGGAATGGCAGTAAAAGAAAAAAAATTGTATTAACCCAAAAGGACAAATAGAGTGGAAGAGGGGAGATCCAAGGGATGGGATTATAGATGAGACTGAAAACAGAGCAATTAAAACGCACGTACTGAACTATAAGAACTTCCTCTTTCTTCTGCCACCTGCCCCAAAATGGCAATAGCAAGGCAATGTACTGTTTCTTCACCTCTCTCTAGGCTAAAAGCTGAAGATTCTTCCCTCAGGAAGCTGGACAACACAAAGATAAAGCCTTTTGAGCCAGATAGAGTCCCCCAATAAAAATACCCTCTCATTACCTCATCATCCTCAAATGGAGCCCACCAGTGAAAAGGCCCTCCTCTTCCACAATGCACAGCTTCTGGTCTACTTTCTAATACTTTACTCTCAATTATATATGGAAAGCCAAAAGTCACCAGTTATGAGAATAGATGTCTGGCATAAAAGACACCCAAATAAATAGAAAAGTAGGTTTTAAAGGAAACAGAGAGTCTATGGCCATGCCAGTCTGAACACACTCGATCCTGTCTGATCATGGAAGCTAAGCAGGGTGAGGCCTGGTTAGTACTTCGATGGGAGGCCACCTAGGAAGACCAGGTGCTGTAAGTGTAAAAAATAAAAATTAAGAGATTGTAAGCTGACAAGGTCCTTACAATCTGTGAGGTCAACCAAGGGTAGCCTTGCCTAAAATAAATAAATCCTCAACTCAAGCCCAGCCTCATTTACAGTATTGGCTGCCCTGCTGGAATAGTGGATTTTCTGATCTGAAAATTTTTATTTCCCAGGCAGAACCGTTGCTTAATAAATACATACATACATACATACATACATACATACATAAATAAATACATAAATAAAGATAGATAGAGATAGATAGATAGATAGATAGATAAATAAATAAAATATTAAAGGAAACAGAGACAATAAATGAAGAAGAAAAGTTTGAAATATCTATAATATATATCTTTGGAAAGCTAAGAGACCATATTCCCATTTGTGACATAAGAATAAGATGCTAGCTAAAAATGTATCAAAGCACAATAAAGACCATTTTATAGTTAACTGAAATTAAAAATTTAATAGAAAAGCTAATAGATGATGAATTTGAATCACTTACCTAGGAAGTAAAATAATAGAACTTACCTAGAAAGCAAAACAATTTCCCAAATATGTGGTAAATGGGAGGAATAATAAACACAATATTAGATAAAAATCTAAGAAGTCCAATATCCAATTAATATGAATTCCAGAAAGAAATAACAGAGGAAAACGATGGATAAAATTATAAAAGTCTCAGCCAATAACTAAAGGCATGAGTCTCTAGTTCTCTGACAAATACAATGAATAAGAAACTCAACTGCAGTCATGTCATCATGAAAAATCAGAATATCTGGGATAAATGAAAATTCTAAATGTTTTCAGAGAGAAATAATATGTCAGATACACATATTGGAAACAAGAATGTCTTCAAATTTGAGAGCCATTAGTCTTAATTTAAAATTCTAGACTGAGTCCAATCATCAACGGAGTATAAGGAGAAAATAAAGACATTTCTAAACATAAAAATGTTCAAATAAACAAACCCCCCATACACTCTTTTGATGGGAAGCTACTAAATAATATGCTTTAATGAGAGAAAAAGAAAAAGAAGCTGTGGGCTCTAGAAAGCTTCAACAGAAGAAAAAAATGAGGGCAATTCATAAACCGATGGTGAAGGGAAGATTCATGGAGGCCTACAGATGAATCATTTCAGATAGAATAGGAAGTTAGAAGGCTGCAGAAATATTTCCAGAGTAGAAATGGAAAAAATGGAACAGATAGATTATTTAACGCATTCGATCATTTGGAAAAAATACATAATGCTACCTTTAACAGATCAGTGAGAGCATTTGGGCAAAAAACAGAGAGAGGCCTATAGAAACCTAATCGAAAGTAAAAACAGAGGCAACTGTAGTTGCTAGAGACAGAGGGTAGAGGTTGGGTGAAAAGGGTAAAGGGGGTCAAAGATACAAATTTTGAGTTAAAAAATAAATAAATCATGAGGTTGGAATATACAGCATGGTAACTATAGCTAATAATACTGTATTGTATATTTGAAAGTTGTTGAGAGTAAATGTTAAAAGTTCTCATGACAAGCAAAAGAATTGTAACTATGTATAGTGATGGATGTTCACTAGACTTCTAAATAAAGATTATCCTCCATGGTTTAGACTTATTGTGGTGATCATTCCTTGCAATTTACACAAATATTGAATCATTATGTTGTACAACTGTAGTGTTAACTCAGAAAATAGCCCCTCCACATACTCAGAAGACTGATAGCTGCCCGGCCAGCAGCCAAGGAAGGCAGCAGAGCTTTCAGTGCCTTCCCCCAAGGACGTTTCCTGCTGCTCCCACGGACATTATCTGCTCCTGTAACCAAGCAGCACATCTTGCTCCCATCCACTGGAGAAGGCACTGCTCCCCCAATGAGATTACCCCTCCCTCTGCTTGTGTGCATAAAAAACTGCTTGCTCTTAGTCAGCAGCTTTATTCCTGCAGCTGTAACCAGCCACTGCTAAAGCTTCTCTGCCTTGTGAGTAATAAATGGCATTTCTCACCCCTCTCGTCCTCCTTGTGGTTCTTCCGGAATATCCAAATCCAGGCTTGGGGGTCCTGTGTTACAACATCTGAAACTAATATAATGTTATACGTCAATTATAACTCAATAAAAAAAAATTTCTAATCTTAGAAACAGAGACAACTATTAATTCCAAGAAAAACAAAGATCGTATAAAAATACAACCATAATATCCTACATTTCTCAGCAGTGAATGACATTTATAAATTGAAATGCTGTAAACAACAACACTCGATTGAATCAAAAATTGTATGGCAGAGAGAAGTGGAAGGACAATTGTGGAGAGGAGTATAAGATGCTGAAATTCTTAATTGCCTAGCAGGAAATCAAAAAATAATGTTAAGAGATAACAACATAAGAATATTATTTGACATGTGGAAGCACGTATCAGAAAAAAATTTTAAAAAGGATTGAAAGTGGTTATTTCTGGGGATTGAAGGTAAGGAATGAAAAAGTGTTGAACAGAGAGCCACTTTATTTGTAATAAGTGTTTTAACACTATTTGAATTTTTTTTTAGTATAAATATATAAAACTTTAATAGAAAAAAATTTTAACTGTGAGGAGGGAAAAAGGAAGGTAGTCCTCTTCTGTGATCCATTCTTTATCAACAAATGCTCACAGATACAAAATTGTTCTTATTGAGATGGTGCCCAGTTTAAGAGTTTCCAAGAAAATCATAACCCACTCAAACAGACTTTTAAAGACTAAACCAGCTTGAAACTGAAAATCAAAAATATATTTAGTTTCTTAGAAAACAAAGTCAAATCAAGTAAATATCTAGTTCACTTTATGCTCGTCTATGTATATAAATACATATAGTCTTTCAGTTTTAATTCTCTGATTGTTTTTGTATGTGTAAACGCACACACAAATATCTTTATTCATATCTCCCTAAGATGTAGTTTATTTTTCACCTTTCACTTGTAATCATTTTGATTAAATGGTTAACATTGCACCCAGTTTTTGGTCTGTCTTTTCTTTTAAGTTAGGGTTGTCAGATAAAATACAAGATGCTCAGTTAAATTTGAATTTTAGATAAACAACAAATTTTTTTAGAATAAATATGTCTCAAATATTACATGGGATATGCTTACAAAAAAAAATTATTCATTGTTTATCTGAAATTCAAATTTAACTGGGCATCCTGTGTTTTTATTTGCTAAGTCTGACAACCCTGTTTTAAGGGTTATCTCTGCCAAACTCATCTCACATCTGCTCTGAGTCAGTCTAAAATGCAGCTGCTGTTTTTCATCACATGTTCCCTCTCTACCATCTCAGCTCCATCTTGAGGCATTATTTTTTGTGCCTGGTCACTCCAGGATCTCCAAAGCTCGGAATAAGGTAGAGCCTCTGCCTTGTTTGCCTCAGTCCAGGGGTGATGCAGAGCTGATGGTCTTGCTCTTTGCTGCCTGCCCCTTGACACCTACGAACACCACTTATATAGAGTCTGTGCCTTATAAAAGATTTGGTGACACTTAACACAGAATACTAAATATGACAGAGTAAATTGAAAAAAGAAGAAAGCTTTCACTTGGGACCATCTCATGGAAACCTTTAGTTCCTAGCTCACTTTCTTCTCCTGTGGTCCACTACCATCACGGCATCTTCTGGGTGATGAAACCACCTCTATTAGTCCTTCAAAATATGACT
Source organism: Pteropus alecto (assembly GCF_000325575.1). Lineage (NCBI taxonomy): Eukaryota > Metazoa > Chordata > Mammalia > Chiroptera > Pteropodidae > Pteropus > Pteropus alecto. The sequence continues at coordinate 5,979,147 of NW_006431210.1, forward strand.
CCTCTCTCTCCTTTTAGGAGAGTCCAAGTCCTACCCACAGGAGTGGGCCTCACTCTTTC
>NW_006431210.1:5979226-6054290 GCF_000325575.1 Pteropus alecto
AATCCCCCAGCAGTGATGAAAAAGTTTTATATCTTGATGGTAGTGTTGATTACATGAGGACTCACTTTTGTCAAGAGTCATAAATTGTACACACAGAACGTGTGTGTTTCATGATATGTTAATGATAACTCAATAAAATGGATTTTTGAAAAATATCCCCCAGCAGTACTTTTATTAAAACGTGAGTTAATCATTGTGGAATCTAAAATAACACTACAGGGATTTCAGCCACACGGCCCAGGATTTTGCACTCCAGGTTCAGATTTCCACAAGCTCTGGCCACCAGTGTGGATTGGAGATGTGTCTCCTTTTGTTTCTTGTGGTGGTCTAGCCTCTTGTGGGTATGTTTAAATAAAACACACACACACACACACACACACACACACACACTCACTCACACTCACACACACTGTAGAGATGTTATACTATAGTCCCCCTAAATATATTATAGAAAGCAAAATTATTTAATAATCAACTCCATGTGACATAGAGACATGTGCAAGATATCTCTTGGTAGAACAAGTGAATCAAGACAAAGGCATTGGCCTATCTATACAAATGTACTTCCCTGTGAGGCAATATTAAAAATGGAATCATTAAACAGGAATATCCTCTGAACTATTACAGGTGTGGTGGTGGGGTGGAGTTTGGGAGATGTTTAGTGTTGTTTTACAGGAATTGTCTTGGCTTCCAGGATTTTGCTATTCAACAAAGGGAAAATTCCATTTTCAGTTCCAATGTTAATCAGGAAATTGTTCTTCAAAAAAAGGGGGGAACAGCTGAAAAACTCCTCACTACTCCACAGCCCAGGAAACAAACAGGACAGGAGGCCGGAAGCCTGAGCTCCACCCAGAGAAAAGCCGTTTCTGGGTAAGGAATAATTTAAGGCCAGGCATTTTGCAGATAATGTGGGAGGAAAGCAAACCTCTCAAGCAAAGAGTGGGTACTTACAGTAAGCCTTTTGAAAGCATGTAAACAAACTCTAACAACTTTCTATAACCTTTAATAAATAAATGCTTTGATATTAAAGAGAGAGAAAAGAAAAAGAAATAAAATAATCTAATATCAAACGAAGACAGAGCAAAGGGTCCCCAAAAAGCAGAGTATCGAAAGAAACAAAGAAGAGGATTCTGATCAGCTTGGGAATAATAATAGTAATGTTGACAACTATTCCGAGCACTCACTGTGCACCCAGGACTATTCTAAGTGTTTTGTATGCATTTAACCTCACAACAGCCCCATGAGCTAGTACTATTACTAGTCTCACTTTGCACAAAATGAAAATGAGGCACTGAGACCTCAAGCAACTTGCACAAAATCACACTGTAAGTGGGTAGCAGAGTCAAGATTTGAATACATCACCATCTGTTTGCAAATCCTTAACCCTTGATTACTATGCTCTAGTCCCTTGCTACTCAGACTGCCTTCCATGGGCCAATAGCAGCATGAGCATCACTCTGGAGCTTGTTAAATTGCAGTATCTCAGGTGGTATCCCCTAGACCTACTTAATCAGAATCCGCATTTTAACGAGACCACCAGGTGACTCCATGCATGTTAAAGTTTGAAAAGTACTGCTCTAGTCCCTGTCAAAAGACAGATAATTCTCTTAGTCTAATCTGGTTCTAATTTATCACCAGTGCCTTCATGAGAATATACAGAAAATGGATATCAGAATCTATTGTATAGAATTCATAATTATTTTAAATAAATTATGCTCTTTTTTTGCAGTAAGTAAAAAAAAAAGTTGCTTAGTTTCCTTCAGGGTTCACAGACTAGGCACCCGTAGGTTACTTTATAGCTATGCTTTTAAAGTTTTCCACCGAGCCTCCCTAACAGTTGAGCGCTTATCCTAGAGGTCTTGGGAGCCACAGACAAGTTTCTTCTCTCTTCCTTTCCTACTTTTTAATTATTTTTTGTTTGTTTCGGTAAACAACTTTACTGAGGTATAATTTTCATACTAGAAGAGTCAACATTAAATTTACAATTCAATGATCTTTAATAAATTCACCAGATTCACTGAGTTCTACAACCGTCACCATAATCCAGGTTAGAACATTCTCATCGCCCCAGTAAGATTTCTCATGCCTATTTATAGTTAATCCTCATTCCCACCACCAGCCCCTGTCTCTATAGATTTGCCTACTCTGAACATAATTGGACTCATACAATATGTGGTATTTTACATCTGGCATTTTTTTTACTGAGTGTAATATGTTTGAGGTTTATTCATACTGTAGCATATAGCAATACTTTTTTTTTTTAGTGATGAATTATCCATTGTATGGTGCCATAGCCCTTTTTATTATTTAGCAAATTTTTTTAATTGAAGTCTCAATATTTATCTTTAAAATTCATTCAAGTATTGTACATCTCTGTGCTAGCCTTAATAGAAAAACATTTTAAGTGATGTATATGTTTCCACCAAATTTTTTAGAAATTAACTTGCTGCTCCAGATCACCTTAGACTCTAACTGTATGATGTGTAACCCTGGGTAATGGGAGTTTGTTACAGGGAAGCAGACAGGAAGAGAGAAAAGTGTAGTCATTTAAGTCTTTAGTCACGTCAGTCATTAGTCACTCCCAGACTAACCCCTCTGTAGTTTGCTTCAAGTTCCAAAATAAAGATGCCCACTGATATGAAGAGAGGGCAGAATGAGATGGACCATCATGACTATTACATCAATATTGTGAAGACTAGAACATTGAAAAAATAATATCATTCTTTTAAAAAAATATTGCTTTAATAAGGGACTTTTCCTGTTATGCAAAACAAATAGCTATCCCCCACCCTACTATCCCAAAAGCTTACTTTTAAAGAGAACCCTCACCTTGTGTGTTTTAAAGTTCCTTGCCCCATGAGACTGTTAATTCCATACATGATCAACTTGGTGTTCTCTAGCTTAGGTTCTATTAGAAGTACCATCAAATTACCCAGTGCAAAGACCATGTTTCTAATATCATTTTTTAATAAAAGAAACCAGAGCTCCTTGGAGATATAGTTGATTCTAGGACTGGGACAGGAAATATACAAAATAATCCTGAAGTATCTTATAGTACCAGATAATTCTTACTTTCTGCTCCAAAAAATAATAATAATGATGGCATGTCAAAGGGACACAAGTGCCAACCTGAAGGAGCTCCCAATGGCCAAAGATAGAGCAAGTTGAGAAAAAAATAAATAATGTAGTATTTAATTAAAATCTAAAGTGTAAAATCCATGAGACCATACTGATATAAATATATTATTGAATAAATAAACAAATGGGGGAGAAAAGGCAGTCTCTCATATAGAAGAATTCCAGATATTTTGTGTAGAGACTCTTCTCTTAAGGAAGTAGAACTTAACCACCCACCCACTGAGTGTGGGCAGCATTTAATGACTTATGAAAAGACAGAGAAAACCTAACTCACAAAGGAGAAACCTGTTAGGCACTGCCTTGGCCAGGTGATCAAGGTTAATGTCATCAGTAATAAGTCATCTTGAAAATAAGAACCCTTTAAATAATATGATTAGAAAGGTAGTTAATCTCTGTGGTCTTCCTCCCGCCCCCCCCCCAAAGATAATATTAATAACCCCAAAATAACCATGAGAAAAACACCAGACAAACCCAAACTGAAGAGCATTGTACAAAAGACCTGACCAGCCCTTCTTAAAACAAGGCATATCTGAATGTCTGAGAACTGTCACAGCCGAGAGGAGCTTAAGGAAACATGACAACTAAACATAGTGTGGTATCCTAAAATGGAATCGGGGACAGAAAAAAGATATTAGAGAAAAACTAATGAAATCTGAATAAAACGTGGAGTTTTGTTAATAGTAATGTACTAACGTTGGTTCCTTCATTGTGACAAATGCACTGTGGTAACTAACGTTAAGATGTTAACACCACGGGAAACTAGGTGTATGAGAACTTTCTCTACGATCTTTGTAACTTTTCTGTAAATCTATGCTATTTAAAACAAAATATTTAATATTAAAAAAAAATATATGTTACCACCAGAATTATTTCAGAAATTTCTCTACAAAGAAATATGCACTAAATTAGCCTAACTAACCACAGGCAACAGTTATCTGAATAAGGGACTCTTTTCTTCTTTTTAAGGCATCACTCACTGCCCAGGCTGATGTCATCCCCAGTCAAAGGCTTTGAACTACATAATGATGACTCACAAATCTATGCTGCCACCTATCCCCAGCCCCTCTGTAAATGCCCAAAGCCTGGTAATGTTTCCATGTTGCTGTCCTCCTCAAGCACATGTGACAACAAACTGGACAGTAAAGCTGTGTATGGCTATTGGCTATTATTATAATTCAAATATGCAACACAAGCTCATTTTCAGTTGTGAGTTTGCTCTCTTGGCTGGCCCTAGTGATTTGGTCATTCTTTAAAATGGATAAATATATATTATAAGCCATACGTGTAAAAAGGTCCACTGACAAATAATGCAGTCATTCCTAAATGGTCAGAGCAGTCCTTGGGATCAATTATTCAAAATAAACTGAAGTCAATTTTTGGGAGTGGGAGGTTGGCAGTAATGAGGTAGAAGTGAAGATTATGAATAATTTTATCCCTAAGGCTCCAAAATTGGGAGAGTAGAAGCCAAGGCTGGGCCAAGGATAAGAATCCCTTGTAGTTTTTTTTTCCACCCTTTATTGATTCTTTGATGATTTATTGAGCACCTACCAGGAAACTGATAACATTGGCCTGTTGCCTAATGCCAGTGCTCCCTAGACAATCAGAAAAGAAGAAAAGCAAATGGAACCAGGAATGAAATAAATTAAGCCCATAACTTCCTACATGCAAAAGTCCAAAGTTCTTTCCATTATCCAAAAGTATAGGAGATGCTTAATAACAATTTGGCATATAGGAGGTGCTTAATAACAATTTGTTGAATGAATGAATGAATGAATGAATGGACACATTCTGGCTTTCTGTAGGTACCAATGTGGATACCTAGAGGAGGAGGTTAGGGCCAATGGCAAACTAAGGAACTATTGTAAAGAACTTCTTATGTGTCAAAAGAGGAATTCGTTATTTTTTTTGTTTTCCTTTGTGGCCAGTGACTTTGCCCCACATCAGCCCAACCACCAGTGAAACAAAAATAAAATTACTATTTCTGGGCAGACTAAGGGACCAGTCTTTAAAATTATAACACCCAAGAACGAATTGCAGAGCGTTTCTACCAAAAACACTTATCCTGAGGCCCCTGTGAAATGAGGGGATGGTTTGAGTGCAAAGAACTTGATCTCAAGCCAGACGCCAAATTAAGTTCTTAGTACGACATTGTTCCTATATTTCTCAGGTCTATCTGATCTTAAAATTAGCTGAACATGATCAAAATATCCTTAACAGAAACTGAATGATCATTTGTGAAAAAAAATCTCTAAAAGTAGAGTAAGCAACATGATGCTTTGGAAAAAATACTAAATTAAGATTTAAGAGAGGAACGCTCTGGTACCAGTTGTGCCTTTTAGCTCTTCAGAGAATTGTAGGAGTGGAATTGTTATTCCACTCTCTGTGATTCTGTTACCCTTCCTTAAAAAAGAGGATGGCATAAAGTGTTAGACTACGTTATCTCTAAGGTCCCCTCAGGGTCTAAAATCTTATAATTCTAAGTGTTTTACCCTAATAATAATAATAGCTTCTCATAAATTGTATTTACTATATGTTTTTATACTTCCATGTACTTTTGAAGTATTATCTCATTTAATCCTCACAACTGTGGGTATTATTATCCTCAGATGAGGAAACTGAAGCATAGAGAGGTTAAAGTCCCAAGCAGTCCTCATTGCACACAATCCCGAGGGTGCATGTCTGATATGCATGCATTTCTGTTAACACAGTATTCTGAAAATTGCTGACTGCCTGTACATGAACTCAGACAACCTAATTTCAGAGTCTTAGCTCTACCCACACCACTGGTTCTCAAAAAGTGGTCACCAGACCAGGAACATCGGCATCATCCGTGAACTTGGCAGAAATGCAAAATTTTGACCCCAGTTCCAACAACAGAATCAATAGCTCTAGGACTGGGACCAAGCAACCTCTCTGAACAAGCCCCGTGAGTACTTCTGAGGCAAGCCAGAATTTGAGAACCACCCACACAAGTCTGCTCCATGACCATGATGGTGGAAATCAGGAAGTACAGAGTGTGATGGTTGGGGCATCCTCAAAGGTCGTCTACTCTGGATGAACTGAGAGTTCCTTAAACCAAGAAACAAGGGCCTTAACAAGAAGACCTGCAAAAGTAGGTGAACTTCGTAGATTAGCTACCTTTAGAGATATCGTCTTCTTTTAACATAGCACTTGAATGAACAAATAACAAGAAAAAATCCATTATTTTCCTTAAAAATATTGTCCATGACCATTTTTTTCAGGTTGAGTTATCTTTAGGGTATATCTCTGAGTTTCCAAAGTGATAGCCACAGATGCAGCGGCAGGACACCAATTAAACTCCACAGGAGAGATCCTGCTGGAGCCACCAATGGATGCTTTGATGTCTTTACCTCTGATGGATGGTCTCTCCTTCTCAGACACAGCATCTGATGTTCTGAAAGTGGTGGAAAGCATTTGACATCCCTCTTATTTCTTTTTAGGCCTAATGCCGTTGATTTGGTGGGTTTTATCTAAGAGGCACACCAGATTGTCAGTTTGCTTTCTTAAAAAAAAAAAAATCTGCAGGCTAAGATATTCAACTTGCCAACCCAGTGGTATCACGGGAGACCATTATAAAATCCTCTCCGAGTTAAGTCTGCATGCCTCAAAGAGCAAAAAAATTAATATACTGTCGTTCACAGTTGAGAGGGGAAATTAATTTATACAGGAACCTTTTCTAAGGCATGTTCTGACTGTCAGGATACTGTGCCAAACGGGAGCATTATCTCCCTTCCCAAAATAATACACCATATGCCCTAATCTGGCAGACACGAAGATAATTACATGACTCTGGCAGAGCCAATATGCTTGCTAATAAATGGAAAAATGAGGACAATGCAAATCAAAGTTAAGTTCAATGGTTATTCAGAATTATGGTAGGAAAGATACCTACTACAATTAAACACGATGACAAGCAGAAAATGGGTCTCTTGCAAAGATTAAAACAGCCAAAGCTGCTGTGAGGAGACCCATTTATATCAAGGAATATTAATAGAAGAAAGAGTTGTTTGTGGGCATGTGTGATAGTTTTATATGATTCTAAGCCAAAGGGTAATTCCCTTTGTGATAATCCACTCTTACAATGAGTCAATGGGAGTTCTTAATAAAATCAAAGCTCAAAATGCCAAATTCCACACAATTAACTACAATTTTAAAGTAAAGAAAGCTCAATCCAAAACATGGTCTGGAAGTTGGATTTTCATCAACACAAATCTACTTCTGATGTTATGGCCCCAAATCATGGAAAGCTCAGGCCCACAGTAAAAGATCAGCATCTGACATCAGCATACTCTTCAGAGCTCTATTTTTTAACCAAGTGATCTTTTTTCTTAATTATTTTCTTGCAAAGCTACTTGGAATTCTCCTCAGTTCCTTGGCCCCAACATGCATTAAAAAGTGCTAAGTATCTGGAATTATCAAGCCTAACTCCACGTGACTGTGAATGAAAGACGTGGAGCCAAAAAAAAAAAAAAAAATGGTGTTTCTTCTATCTTGGAGAATATCCAATTTTTGTTGGGAAAAATTCTTTTCCTACAATTTTTCTCTTTATCTATCCCACCAATAAGCCCTCTATCCCAGCCTCACCAGGCCTTCCTATCTATAGAAGAAAATGAATTTTTTCTTCTTTCAGAGATGAAAGAAACATAGGTGTGACGGACCCAGGTTGAAAACATCCAGTCTCTGACGCACTGTATCAAGAAAGAACCAGAATCCTAATACACTGCTAGGGCGAGATGTGGGGATATGACAAGCCCTGTGTGAAGGGCTTCAAATTAAATGCCCCTCTTGTCAACCACAGGGAAAAATCAGACATTGGGAACATGTACCCTTGGAGAAGGAGTCCCTCCTAGAATGCTAACAAATTAGGTCCCGTGAGTCACTCTTGCAAATTAAATTCCAGGAGAAAGACACTGACAGATGTGGGGGTGCCAGTGGATCTGAGTTCTGTCAGTACAAATACCTTCACAAGGGAGCCTGCATTGTACAGAGGAAGGCAGCAGTGATGAAATATTTATATATTTATAAATATCTAGACATTAACAAGCTTTCCAGTTTTCTTTCATGCATTTTAAAGAATCGTCTTTAGAATGTTCTCTCTAGAAAGAGAGAGACACATGGACCTTGGTCAAGGGATGACCACAGGTTAGGAAACCAGGCAGAGGCTGACCAGGATCTCCATGCCAGGAGGGTATCCATCATTGTCACTGCTTCAGGGATGACCTTTGAAAATCACAGAAGAGATTATTACCAACCCAGACATTTATCTAATGCAACAAAAGCATTTTCTACACTGCTCCCAAGAGATGACTGGGAGTGTGGGGCAGACTTTATTATCAACTAAACTTGGGAAATGTTTTATTCTTAGAGACTCAAAATATCCACTGGCTCAGCAAAGACTCTGAAAAGTCCTGTTGTAAAGAAAGCTGTTAAATGTTGTGTAACCTAACATTTCCCTGGCTTCCTTGGTCATAAGAATCCTTTTATTCACTGATAATCTACATCTTGTGCAGTCCAAATTATCCTTCATCACACTATGTAGTATAGTAGATTTAATTTCGATTTTTTTCATTTGCTATTCAGTATTTTGTCGAGTTAAACAATAGTGCATTTTTTTTTCAACAGTCTAGACTAACGCAAGTTCCTTTAAGAAGAGAAATAAAAAAGGAAACTAGACTGGAGTTTCCATGAGGTTGTATTGAATTTAAATCTTTTTTTATTTATTGTTCTTATGCTGGAGGCCAAGGTCAGACTTGCTTTTCTATAAAGACAAACATAAAAAAAGTACAGCCACACTTCAGGTCATTCTCTGACACTCTAAAACAACAGAAAGACAGGACAGTTCATGGGGGAAGTATTTCTGAGAAGTGACTAATTTTGACTGATTTCTGGTCTAGCTTGTCTGCTTGCTATAGTTTGGGGCAAGATACTTAACTCTTTTATAAAAAGGAGCTGCTGGGTTGCTTACCCAGATTCATTAAACAAATTTTGAATGTAAAACTATCAGAATTGGTCCTTTACTCCATTCCTCCCATCCACATCTAGGGTTAACTTACTTATTAGCAACTTAATGTGGCTTACCTGCTTTTACCTGCCAGCTCTCAACTACTCATCCTCTAGAACTGGCTCTAAGTCCAGACCGAAAAGCAGAGAGACTTCCTTGCTGAGGCAGGAATGACCTTAGAATGCTCTCTTCATTTCTTGTGTTAATCGGCTATTGCCACAATGATGCCACAAAACAAAGTACTCCAAAACTCAGTGGCTACAATAAATGTGTATTTTTCTCACATTTTCTGCTTTTGGTTGTCTGGCTAGGCTCTAAGCTATGGGTTGAGCTCAGGTCTGCTCTGTGTGTCTCTTCATTCAAGGCCTCAGGCTAAAAAGATCTCTAGGCCTTCTTAAAGTGGATCGTTGGAGCCTAAGAGAGTGTGCCCGATAACACAAGCACGTTTAAGGTCTCTAAAGTTCATATCAGCTCTGCTAACACTCTTCTGGCCAAAGAAAGTCACATAGCCAAGCCCAGCAGCACTAGGGGGAAAAGTGAGGGTGAGTGGAGTGAACAATATTACTGAACAATAGTTGAAACTATATCACTCATTTCTCCCCTTGCTTCTCCTTGCACTAAATATCTTGAAGTTTCCTCATCACTAACTGCTGGTCTGGTTTTTAGCAATCTGGATGATTTTGACCACTTGCACACTGCCTGCCTTCTAACTTCCCAGAGATCTTCGAGGATGCCAGCCAAATGAAAAATGCTAGAGTGGAGACCTAAAATCAGATCAAGTGGAATGAGTAGCATTAGGAATCCAAAGTAGAAAGAGGTTGGGTATAATCTCTGATATTAGGGCCAGAGAAATATGAGGAAGCCCAATTTCATCTTCCAGCCAGGAGAGTCCTAGTACAGAAGATAACAAGAGGTGAAACTCTATGATCAGAAGCTGAATTGACCATGAAACGAGATGGAGGCCAGAGAGGATTCAGCAGGTTCTTCCAGGTAATTCGCACTTGGCCGTCAGAGTCTTATTTTGGACTGTCCCAGGCACCCTGCCCTGGAGCAGCAGGCTGGTGGTGGCACCATTCAGTTCCTCACTCACCCCCAGACTGCAAGGTTTTTGAGTTCCTCATTGCAGCCTCAGCTTAGCCGTTCGTGTGATTAGGACACATACACCAACATCCTTCCAGATGACTTCTCCTTTTTACCAAAACCAGACGTTCCTAGACTTTGGTTTACACTGGAAACACCTAGAAACCTTTAAGAAGTGGCTCCCACTCGCCCCCCAGACATTCTGATTTAATTGGTCTTGGGTGCAACTTGGGTGCTAGAATTTTTTAAAGCTCCTCAGGTGATTCTAATGAGCAAAGTTTGGGACCCACCAGTCTGAAAACCTGATCAAGCCAATCAGACTATAACGAGAGTTCATTTTAAATCTACCACACAGTTCTGGATGAGTAGAAGGTGACCCTGAAAAGAGTTTGCACACAGGAACTAGAGAGACCCCCTCCCCCGCATGGCTCTGCAAGAGGAAACACAGGTCCATAATCCCTTTTTCTGAAACCCAAAAGACTCTGAAAACTGAAAGTTTTTTTCAAAACTCAATGGTAACAAAACCTGACCTGACTTGAACTCACTTGGTGTCAAGACTCAACTATTTATAGTCTTTATTCATCCCACTTAGTGGAAATATTCATGCATTTTGCCCAGCAAACATTAATGTGTTTAATTACAGAGTGCTTTCCCAGACCCTGCTGAAGTTGTTACATAATACAGAGTATGTGTCTCTTTCTACATTCTGAAAAGTTCAGGATTCAGAAAATAAATGTGTGGCCCCAGAAAACAAAAGGCTGTAGACTAAGGGAATGTGGACCTATAGAGGAATTTGTTTTATTGCTCCTTAGATATGAAGAGAGGAGAGGAAAAGGAGGAGATAGAAGAAAGCAACCAAACAACATGGCCCTTGTGTGATTTATATAAATGTGTCCCCCATCTGAATGGATTAATTAGAGAAAAGGACCACCTCTGGGTAAAAACACTGCCCTTCAATAGGGCTCACAGCTTGATACGCAGATCATAGGCTGGATTTACCCTCACCCACTTCCCTTGGCCAGACAAACTACACAACCATGCCAGGCAATTTCAGTAGTAGCTGAAACCTGAGGTGCAGAAACGAGCAAAGCTTTTTCTAAGTATGAGGATATCTAATGTTAAATTTTTAATTGTCTCTATTAATGAAATAAAAATATTTCTGTCTCCCAAACCTTTAGCATAGTCTACTACACAAATGCTTGGGGGCAAAGTGCATCAGAGGGCCTACATGTAGTGCATGCATGGGATGGCATGTGTGAGCTGGTATGCATGCCAGCCAGCTCACACATAGTAGCTTAAAATAACAACCATTTTTTCTGCTCCTGAGTCTACATGCACAGGATGGCAAGCATGGGAGAGCTAGAGTTCATACCTTGGGGCATTGGACCTTCCACAAATTATTAAATAGGGTTCAGGCTAATTTTACCCAACTACTAAAAGGCAACGTCTAGTGTGAATGATCCCAGCTGATGTCTGGGCTACAAAAACATTTCATTGAACATTTAATATGCTAAATATAGAATGTACTATCTCAGGTGGGCCTCACAACAGTGCTAGGAGAGGGGTAAAAACTAAGACCTATTGTCATTTAATGCTCAAGTAAAAGTAGTTTAAAAGTGGCAACACCAGTTATTCAACCTAGATCTTTCTGACACCAAAGCCAATGCTCACAACCACCACCCTGTGCCTCCCTCATCACAGCTGTACCAGCATTTGGCACGGTGTCCGGCACATATGTGGTCAAAGGCTACATCAGTGCGTCTACCCCGCACTGCATATCAGAGGATCTCGTTAAAGCTATCCCTAAAACTAAACCATAATAAACACCCTACCAGACTAACACATGCATGTGAAACTCTTGACTAGCTCCTGTGTACCTGCCTAAGTCATTCACATCTATATAAACCCTACAATATAAATGCATCCACAATTTCAGCTGTATGTTTTCTTTGGGGCATTTCATTCGTGGGATCCGTTAAACTGAACATGACCAGTAGAGACTTAGACTTTTAGTGACCTATAAATAAAAGTCTATTGTATCAAGCCACCGAAATTTTGGAGTTTCCTTGTTAAAGCAAATAGCATTACTCTAACGTATATATCTGCCCAAAATCTGTTCATTCCTTCTTGACCAATAGAACCCTGTTTTTTTGTTTTTTTGTTTTTTTAGGTTAACATATATCCGCTTAAAAATACAATCTCGACACAGACTAAAAGGAAGGGGATGGAAAAAGATATTGCTTTGACGGATCTAGAAGGTATTTAAGTCAGACAAAGAAAGATAAACACTATATGATTTCACTTATATGTGGAATCTAAGGAATAAAAAGAACAAACTAATCAAAAACAGACTCACAAATATAGTAGACAATTTGGTGACTGACAGAGGGGAGGGGGTTTGAGGGACTGGGAAAATGGGGTGAAGGGTTAAAGAAGTACAAATTAGCTGATGGATGGTCACGAGGATGGGGAGCACGGCAGAGGGAATGCAGTCAGCATTAATACATTGGCTAGGTGGAGGGGCAGGGGAGGGAGGGAGGGAGCAGTTGGGGGAATCATTTTACAAACTATATAGATGTTTAAGCAATGTACTGTATACGTGAAACTAATTAAAATAAATAAATTATTTAAAAAATAAAAATACAATCTCACTATATTCCCTTGTAACTAGATGTGGCCACATGGTCAATGAGATATAAATGGAATTTGCTGGCTATGACCTCTAGGAAAGCCCTTTAAAAGATTCAATTGTATCCTGTGTAGAGCATAGACACACTACCTGAGGTGCAGCAGATATTTGCAACCATGAGAACATGCTAAAAATGGCCATAAACACTTCTTATGAAAAACACCCAGTCAAGAAATAGAAAATTGCTACTACTCCAGAAGTCCCTCGAGTGTTCTTCCCTTCTGTCCCCCTAGAAATAACCACAACTCTGCTCAGTCTCTCTTATTTACAGCATTCCCTACCCCACATACATACATACACACACACCCAATACACATATGTACAAACATTTTTTTAAATGGTATTTGGGTATAAGGAGTAGGAGACTCAAGTGTCCTTATGGCAATGACATAGTGGTGTCCTCAGACATATACAGTCTACTTTAATGGTGTACCTCATCTTTATGAAAGAGAATATTAAGATCCACTTGTCCTACAAGCTTCCTTTTCTGCCTTGGTTTCTTTTTTCTCTGTCTGCTTCCTTTTTGCCCTTAAAACAGCTCACCAGAAGGGACAGGCTTTCTCCTGTGCCGTATTCTCCTTCTTTCTAACTTCAGTCTCAAGGACAAGCCTCAATGGGGATAAATATTTCTTTCTTTACTAAATAAGAAAAGCTCAAGGAAAACTGGCTTTCGCTATGCTACAAAAAGAACTAAAGGAATTTAGGACAAAAATCCTATCTCAATGCCTAATGCTTGAGCCTATCTCTTGACAGAGAAGTCATGACTCTAACTTCTCCTCCTGAATCACTAAGCCTCCAGGCTGGTAGTTCAAGGAGAACTAAGTAGCTTAAAATAACAACCATTTTTTCTGCTCCTGAGTCTGCAGATTATCTGGGCAGGTTCTTCTGAATCCAGGTGTGGATTGGCTAGTTGGCTCTGCTGATCTTAGCGGCAATCTCTCTTACATGCCCAGGGGTCATCTCGCTACCACCTGTTCTACAAAGGCTTCGGCCGATCCACACATCTCATCTCCACAGGTTGTCTTGGCCACATTCTTATGGAAATCACAGAATAGAGGAGAAAGCAAAAATGCACAGTCTTTCTCAAGCCTCTGTTTGTAGCACATCTGCTAACATCCTGTAGACCAATGAAAACACATGAAGTCCTGATTCAAGTGATGGGGAAACAGATGCCATCTCTTTCGTTAGAGAAACTGCAGAGTCATACAGCAAGGGGCATGGATTCAGAGAGAGTCAAAGAATTGGTACCATTAATTAAAACAATCGCCATATCTACCAATTTCCACCTGCTACTGATTTAGGACAATTCCTCAGCACTGCCAGATTGCCCACAAGCTTGGATCAAGAGAAAGCTCTCAGGCAGAGAACTGAAGATATTTAGAGTAGCACAATGTTGGCAATTACCGTTACGATGAGCACTGAGGAAATATGGGTGGACTCAGTCAATCTACAGTTTGATGGGTAGTCCATGAGGGAACTGCCTCATCAGATTTTCACTCAGAAATTAGTACTGGAGGTCTGGATAGATGCGACAGAAAAAGAAAGACACACCAGGCTAGGTCCAAGATGGAGGCAGCGTTGGAGGACGCTGAACTCACCTCCTCCTGTGAGTGAAATAAAATATACACGTATATAGGTGCCAGCTCTTCCTGCAAGACAACTGAGTGCTGAATGAACAGCTTCTAACAACAAACAAGAGACAGAGACCAAACAGAGAAGGCTGGGAATCCCAGCCAGCCCTCCAGGAGCCGCGGGAACTCTGCAGCCTGAGGAGTCCGTAAGCACTATTGCTCACTTCCCCCTCCACTTTGATAGGGTGGACGGGAGACCTACTGGGGTGATTTAGCCTACCTGCAACATCACCACGACTGCATTGCCTGAAGCCTTTTGCCTCCGAACTAAAGGAACGAGCAGGAACAACAATGTGTTACCAACGAGGTGCCACTCTGCCCGAGCTGCTTCGCCCTGCCGATCCCACGGCAGGATAGCGCCTCAGGCCCAGTAAGCACATGCCCGGCTCCAAGTGGCTTCCCAAAACTACCTGGCAAATAGAACCTACACAGAGGTCTCTTCTGTACAACAAACGAGAGAGAGAAGAGAAGGCCAGGGAGCTGCAGGAGCGCTCTGGGACTAGGAGAATTTTCTGGGTTTGGAGATGCTGGTGGGAAGTATGATAGGAAAAAGGGGTTCTATGGAACAGGGTGATCTCAGTTAGATAAATTTCCGAGAAGATAGTCTCACCCGGGCATATAACTTTTAGTAAATGTTCATCTTTGCCTCACGCAAGCCCTTGTCCATTATTTCTGTGCATCTAGGTTAACACACCTTTGAAATCCCTCTTTTCAGAACCCTCCTTCTAATATGTGACTACCCTTCAAGACCCCCTCAAGAGAGCACCTAATTTTAACTAGCCTGATCTCTACCTTGCTTTCTCTCACCTTCATGTAATCTTCCTTATGTTTCCTCCTTAAGGTAAAATGCATAAAAGAAACTGCAAAACTGTTATTCTCCAGAGCATCTGAGATCTTGCTCCCTGGTACATGTCATCAGTTTAGTTCGAATAAACTCTAATAAAAATTCTTAACAGTTTTGGATGTTTCCTATGTCAGCAGAACTATTGTTTACAACGCCCTCTACCTCCAGAGGGTGGGCAAGCGACTCTGTCCTGGAGCTCTGGCCTGCCTGCAAAGTCATGGTATATTCCTGGATACATTGCCTAAGCCTATTTTAGTTCAAACAAAGGGAGCAAGCAGGATAGACAGAGAATTGCTACACATACTTGACCTCTGCACCCAGAGCTGCTCTGCCTCAGTAGGCAATGCCCCAGGCACCTTACGCTCCTACTCAGCTCCACCCAGCCCGCCAAACCCACCCTGCACACGTAATCTATATAAAGCATGTGTCTACATAAGGCCGCTTTTCCAAGACTGGAAGAGACAGCAATTTTGTCTAATTCATAGAAAAGAACATAGAAAGCCAAACAAAATGAAAAGACAGAAAAACATCTCTCAAATTAAGGAACAAGAAAAAATTCTCGGGGGTGGGGGGGAAACCCTAAAGAAGGGGAAATAAGTAATTTGCCTGATGACGAATTCAAAGAAACAGTCATAAGGATGTTCACCAAAGTTGAAAATGGAATAGAGGAACTTAAAGAAGACATCAACAAAAAGAAAGTATAAGAAAGAACCAAACAGATCTGAAGAATATAACAAATAAAAAACACATTAGAAGGAATCAACAGTAGATAAGCTAACAAAAAAGAATGGATCAGGGGACCTGGAAGACAAACTAATGGAGGAAGACAGACTAATGGAAATCAACCAATTAGAATAGCAGATAAAAATAATAATAATTTTTAAAATGAGGGTAGCCTAAGAGACCTCTGAGATAACATCAAGTATTCAAACATTCACATTGTAGGGATCTCAGAGGAAAAGAAAAATAGAAAGGAACAGAAACTTTATTTAAAAAAATAATGGCTGAAAACTTTTCTAATCTGGGAAATGAAACAGACATCCAGCTCTAGGAAGCACAGAGTTCCAAACAAGACGAACCAAGACATATTGCAGGTTACAGAATCAGTATACAGATATCTGTTGCATTCCTGTATACTAATAATAAGTGATCAGTAGAAGAAATTAAGAAAATAACCCCATTTACAATTGCATCGAAAAGTATAAAATACCTGGGAATAAATTTAACCAAAGAGGTCAAAGACCTGTACTCTGAAAACTATAAGACATTGAAGAAAGAAATTGAAGAAAATACAAATAAATGGAAGGCTATACCTAGCTCATGGATTGGAAGGATTAATATTTTTTAAATGTCCTTACTACCTAAAGTAATATACAAATTCAATGCAATTCTTATTAAAATACTAACAGCATTCTTCCCAAAATTAGAACGACTAATCCTAAAATTTATTTGGAACCACAAAAGACTCCAAATAGCCAAGGAAATTTTGGGAAAGAAAAAATGAGAGGTATTACACTCCCTGATATCAAGCCATACTATAAAGCTACAATAATCAAAACAATATGGTTCTGGCCTAAAAACAGACAAATAGACCACTGGAATAGGATAGAGAGCCAAAAGATAAACCCCCTCATGTATATGGTCAGCTGATCTCCGAGAGTGAGAAGGCCACTCAATGGGTAGTCTTTAATAAAAGGTATAGAGAAAACTGGATAGTCACATGCAAAAGAATGAAGTTGGACCCTTATTTTACACAAAATACAAAAATTAACTCAAAAAGAATTAAAGACATAAATTTAAGACCCCAAATTATAAAATTCTAGCCATTCCAGCCAAAGTTATCCTAGACCCTCCAACAGCAAGCAGCTGACCCTCGAGCACAAAAATCAGCAGAGCTGCCTGCCAAACCCAAAGCAGATCACAAACATGTGAAAAAACCCAACCTAGCCAGAAGAATTTCCTGGCCAACTCAAAGGGCTTTTCTTTTTTAGTGTGTTAATATGGTAGATTTCACTGATTACTTATTGAGGACTGAACTAGCCTTGCTATTCTTAGGATAAACTCCACTTTGTTGTGATTTATTATTCTTTTCATGTATCATTGGATTCAATTTGCTAATATTTTGCCAAAGATTTTTGCATCTGTATTATGAAGGTTATTGGTCTGTATTTTCTCGTACTCTCTTTGTCTGGTTTTTGTATCAAAGTAATGCTAGCCTCATAAAATGAGTTTGTAAGTGTTTCCACCTGTCTATTTTCTAAAAGAGATATTGTAGGAATACTATTATTTCTTCATTAAATGTTTGGCAGAATTCACCAATAGAATCTCAGTACCTGGAATTTCTTTTTTCTTTTTTTCTTTCTTTTTTCTTTCTTTCTTTTTTTTTTTTTTTTTTTTTTTGACGTTTTCTCAATATGAATTAAATTTCTTTAATAGATACAGGACTATTCAAATGATCTATTTCTTCTTGGATGAATTTTGGCAAATTTTTTCTTTCAAGGAATTGGTCTATATTATCTAAGTTATTGAGTTTATGTGCATTGAGTTGTCCATGGTTTTCCCTTATTATCCTTTTGAAGTCTGCAAAGTCTATAGTGATATCCCTTATTTCATTCCTGATATGGTATTTCTGTCTTCTCTCTTCTTTTATTGCACAGTATGACTACAGGTATATAAATCTCGTTGGTCTTTTCAAAAAAAATCTTTTTGTTTCATTGATTTTTCTCTATTTTTCTGTTTTCTAGTCCATCGATTTCTGCTTTTACCATTATTATTTTCTTCTTCAGTTTGCTTTATTTTGCTCTTCTTTTACTGGTTGCTTGAGGTGGAAATTTAGATTGTATATTTAAAATTTTTCTTCTTTTGTAGTGTTTCCATTTAATGCCACAAATTTTTATCTAAACACTGCTTAACTGCATCCTACCAACTTTTATTTTTATTTTCATTTAATATTCAAAACATTTTCTAATTTACCTTCAGATTTCTTCTTTGACTCATAGATTATTTGAAAGTATGTGCTTAATTTCAAAATATTGGGGGATTATCCAAATATCTTCTATTACTAGTTTCTAATTTAATTCTAGTAAAGTCAGAGTTCATGCTTTAAATTATTTCAATTCTTTTAAATTTGCTAAACGTTGTTTTATAATCCAGAATATGGTCTATCATAGTGAATGCTCCATGTGCTCCTAAAATGAATGTGCATTCTGCTATTACTAGATAAAGTATTTTTATATATCAGTTAGGTCAAGTCGTTTGATGGTATTGTTTATACCATCAAAGGTATTAGTTAAGGTCTATACCTTAACAAATTCACTCATCACTTTTTCAATCAATTGGCAGGTTTGGAGTGTTGAAGTCTCCAACTATAATTGTATTTGTCTGTTTCTCCTTATAGATCTATCAGTTTTTGTCTTACTTATTTTGAAGCTCCTTTCTTAGGCACATGTATATCCAGGATTGTTATGTCTTCTTGGAGAACTAACCCTTTATCATTATGTAATACTCTCTTTTTTCCTGATAATTTTCCTTGCTCTGAAGTTTGCTTTGTCTAAAATTAATATAGCTACTCCAATTTTCTTTAGTATTAACCTGATATACCTTCTCTATCTCTTTATTTTTAATTTATCTGTGTCTTTGTATTTAAAGTGATTTATTGTAGATAACATAGAGTTGCGTCTTCTTTTTATTTTTTAATCCACTCTGACAATATCTGACTTTTGATTGGTGTATTTAGATCATTCACATTTAAAGTGATTATTGATATAGTTGAATTAATACCTATCATATTCATAACTTTATCACACATTAATTTGTTGCCTTTGTTGTTTTTCTTTCTTTCCCTGTTTTTCTGCCTAATCTAGTTTTAAGTTAGCATTTAAATAAATTTATATAATTTTCTCT
Source organism: Pteropus alecto (assembly GCF_000325575.1). Classification (NCBI taxonomy): domain Eukaryota; kingdom Metazoa; phylum Chordata; class Mammalia; order Chiroptera; family Pteropodidae; genus Pteropus; species Pteropus alecto. The sequence goes on from NW_006431210.1 coordinate 5,998,534, forward strand.
CCTCTCTTAGGATATCAATTATATTTCTTTTTAAAATTTTTAGTAATTGTCCTCGAATTTGCAATATTCATTTACGACTAATCCAAGTCTACTTTCAAATAACACTATATTGCTTCACAGGTAATGTAAATATCTTATAATCCAGTATTTTCAATTCCTCTCCCCTCATTCTTCATACCACTGTTGCCATTCATTTTGCTTACCCGTAACTATAATCATTCAATATATTGTTGCTATTATTATTTTGAATAAAATATTATCTGTTAGATCAATCAAGAAGAAAAATAGGAGATTTCATTTTACTTCTATAATTTCTTCTCTAAAACTCTCCCTTCCTTTAGATGGACCAAGTTTCTTTTAACACTTCTTACAAGGCAGGTCTACTGTCAACCAGTTCCCTCAATTTCTGTTTTTCTGAAAAGTCTTTATTTCTCTTTCACTTTTCAAGGATAATTTTGCTAGATATAAAATTGTAGGTGGGTGGCTTTTTTCTTTCAAAACTTTAATATTTCACTTCACTCTCTTCTTGCTTGCATTGTTTCTGAGGAGAAGTCTGATGTAATTCTTAGCCTTATTTCTATGTAGGTATGATGAGTTTCTTCCTCTGACTTCTTTCAAGATTTTCTCTCTTTGATATCCTGCAGTGTCACAATGCTTAGATAGACTATTTTAGTATTTATCCTGGCTGATGTTCTCTAAGCTTTCTAAATCTGTTACTTGTGTCTGTCATTAATTTTGGAATATTCTCAGTCATTATTTATCTTAATTTTCTGTAGTTTGGCATTTATTTTGCTTCTTGTTCTCTAAGGTTCCTGGATCTGTGGTTGGGTGCCTGACATTAATTTGGGAGAAGTTCAAATATTTCTTCTGTTACTTTCCTTCTTTTTCTTCTATTATTTAAATTTCACATATTTGACACCTTTTGTAATTGTCCTACAGCTTATGAATATTCTGTTCCATTTTTTTCCTTCTTTTTTTCTCTTTACTTTCCAGTTTGGGAAGTTTCTATTGACATATCTCTAAGCTCACTGGTATTTTTCCTCCACCATATCTAGTCTACTGATTATCTGTTAGATCAATCAAGAAGAAAAATAGATTTCATTTTACTTTTTTTATAATTTCTTCTCTAAAACTCTCCCTTCCGCTGTTTCTTTTAACATTTCTTAAAAGGCAGGTCTATTGTCAAGCAGTCAAAGGCATTTTTCATTTCTGTCACCATGTTTTTTATTTCTAGCTTTTGTTTTGATGCTTTCTTAGTGTTTCGATTATTCTACTTGCATTAGCCATCTGTTCTTGCATGTTGTCCACTTTTTCCACTAGTGATTTTAGCATATTTATTGTTGTTCTTTTAAATTCCTGATATGATAATCCCAAAATTTCTGCTGTCTCTGAATGTAGCTCTGAATGGTTACTCTGTACTTCCAGATTGTGTTTTGCTGGGACCAGCTTCCTGACTTCTAGGCAACACTATCTTCCTTCTGTTGCTTTTCTAGCCATTCCAAGACTTTTACAACCAGTGTTCTATATTAAATCAAATATTAAGAAAGTTTCCTATTTTCCTATTATATACGGACTAGAAGAATCAATGGAATAAGGCCCTCATATGTGGTCTCTGGGGTGCCATGCATGGGCAGCCAAAAGAGTTCTTAATAAAACCAGAGCAGAATATATTCAGAAATCTGTGCCTTGGGGAGCCCCAAAGACAAAGATTGTCATGCAGTGCAAATGAAAAAAGGAAACAGAAGTTTTTAATCATGAAGTTGCTTATGCTCTTGTGCTGCTCTTAACTGTTGTTTAGCCTTAATATGCTTTACACAGCTATTAAAATTAAATGTGGGCCTTGTGCCATCTTCCATAAAAAACTGTTTTAAATTAATGTCTTTCAATTAGTGAATGGATAAATAAACTGTGGTACATCTGTATGATGTAATATTATTCAACACCCAAAAGAAATTAGCTAGCATGCCCTGAAAAGACATGGAATAAATGTAGAAGCATATCACCAAGTAAAAGAAGCCTATCTAAAAAGGCATATGATCCCAACTATATGACATTCTGAGAAAGGCAAAACTATGGAGACAGGATAAAGAATTGTGGTTGCCAGGGGTTTAGGGGAAGGGAGGTATGAATAAGCAGAGAATAGAGGATATTTACAACAGTGAAATTATACTATATGATACTATAATAAAGGATACTTGTCATTATACATTTCTCAAAACCCATAGAACATCAAACACAAAGAGTGAACCCTAATATAAACTATTCTTTGGTGGTTCATCAGTTATAACAAATGCACCACTCTGGTGGAGAATATGGACAATGGGGAGGCTGTGCCTGTGTAGGGCAGAGGGCATATGGGAACTCTGTACTTTCCACTCAATTTTGCTGTGAACATAAAACTTCTTTTAAAAAGATAAAATCTATATATAAAATAGAAAGTTGCTATACACACAAGGGTATTGTAGGAAAGATGCTCAATTTAGGGGTAGAGACTTTGGTTTATTAATCTGTATAACAAGAGGAAAAACAGCATTTTCTCACAAATTTCCTCTTTTCATGCATTCTCATGAGAGACAAAAAGTTAGAACATTATTACATCAGAAATAAAAAACTTTGGTTCCATTATCCAGCCAGTAGGGCTATTCCTTAGGCAGGTTTTAAAATCTTCTTTTTATAGGAATTAATCCTTCCATAAACATCACAGAAACTGCAAACTTAGCTTCATATTTATATAAAGAGAAGGTTAAAAAAGGGGCGGGGGCGGGACATAGACCAATATGCACACACCATCTTGGAACACAACCTCTTGCAAATACAATCACGTTTGCTTCTTCATGCTAAATCAAGATCACAGGGACATTCGGAAGTGAAACTAAATGAGAGAAAGATAACAATATGCTTGAGTAGCTTACTATTTGTGCCAGTCTGGAAAAGTACTTTATACTCCAAAGGAAGAAATAACAGTACAGCTGAATGACAACATCTTTATTGTTTATTTCAAGAAAAATGAATTGCTTTAATACCATGAAACTACATTTGATAAATATTCTTTAAGTCAACAAACGAAAACAAAACTTTTTCTTTTTTACAATCTGATCTTTCTACAACTGTACTTAGTCCAAGCTTCTGTCGAAGTTTGTGGTTGTAAGCAACAGAAGCTGAATTCTGATTGAATAAGCAAAAGGAGAATATTCAAATATTAAGAAAGTCACAAAATCCTTTTGGAGAGCTGGAGAAGCAGGTTTTAGATGAGTTCCCAGAAACAGATCCCAAATCTATACTGCAGAACTAGTTTGATTAGGAAACTCTTGCCATCACCGCTGCTACCAGGCAATAATTATGCACCACTGCTACATCCATGTCACGATTCTGCCTCACAGCCTTAACCTCCAAGGAAAGAGAGAGCAAGATCGCCATCTGTATAAGTTGGGTTCTTCAGAGAAACAGAACCAATAGATTTTATATGTGTGCGTGTGTGTGTGTATATACATATATAATATAGAGATATAGATAGATCTATATCTCTATCTATGTGTGTGTGTATATATATATGTATATATATATATACATATATAAAGAGAGAGAGAGGTGAGGAGAGAGAGAGAGAGAAAGTAGAGATATGAGAGAAATTGACTCATGTGATTGTGGAGGCTTGGTAAATTCAAAATCTAATGGAGTAAGCTGCCAGGGAAGAGCTGCAGTTCAAGTCCAAAGACAATCTGCTGGTATAATTCTCTCTCACTTGGAGCAAGTCATTCTTTTGGTCTATTCAGGCCTTCAGCTGATTGGATGAGGCCCACTCATTTTGAAGACAGAAATATGCTTCATTCAAAGTCCACTAATTTAAATGTTAATTTCATGCAGCAACACCCTCACAGAAACTGCAGAATAATGTTTGACCAAGTATCTGGGTACTCTGGCCCAGTAAAGTTGACACATAAAATTAACCATCACACCATCCCAGCCCCCTTCTGTTATCAGCTTTTGGGTCAAAATTTGGCAAAGTCATGTTTGAATCAGTGAGTGTCCAGGCACATGACACATGACACCTGCCTTCCATTCAGGAGGCAAGATTCAAAATGAAGGAAATTTTCTAAATAGAAGAAAGGTGTACCATGACTTGGGTACTTCCCAAAGATCATAGATTCAAGAAATAGCCCTTGCTGTGGCACACATCTCTCACTTTTAGAAAAGCTGAAACCCAGTTGACACCTCATACACAGGCCTTTCTTTCCTCTTCTAGAATATCTGTTGTCCTGGGACTCCAAATATTCATTCAGACCATATTTCCTCTTGGAGGAGAATGGACATTTTCTAACGTTATCTGAGAAAAAGATACAAGAAACAAACATGCTTGCACAAAAATAAAAATTTTCATTTCAGCAAAAATAGTCTAAATTTGTATGTTAGTACCCAAATCTCTAATTTAATTTTAGAAATACTCAAGGTCAAAGGACATCGGCCTGAATTTAGGAGAGACTCTGAAAAGACACACAGCTGCCTTCTACTACACTTGTGGCAACTTGGGTGATGAGTCACCAATCTGCGGTTTGGGGGCAGTGAAAACTGGCAGCCCTTCCTCCAGGTATTTTGTAAAAACAACACACCTATGCAAATGTAATCTTAAAATTCAGAGCTTGCATCTCAGAAACAATGCTTGCAAAAAATAGACCAAGATCAGAAATTGCCACTGGTGGCCTAGGGTCCACTCAGCCCACAAAGGTGTATTATTGGGCTGCATGGTATTATCCTGCATCGAACTTCATATTGGTTTTTACTTGCCAATATTTAAAATTTAGGAAATTCAAAGCCAAAAGGCAGATTGCCAGCTTCTCCTAAACATTAGGAAGTTCTGGGAAAATGGAGCCCATATTCCAACATGGCAGCACTCAACAGGAGCTGAGAAATAACTAATTCCTTTTGCTAGGACATGCACTCTTCAAGTCACCACTTTTTTTGTCCCCAAGAAGCTGAGGCTGATGACGAATGATTGATTGTCATCATAATCATGCTCTTGTTTTTCTTATAATCAAGTTAGAGAGAAAAATATTTCTCATACATGTCTCTATCAAAATATGGGGAAATTAAAAGTAAACTAAGAGAACCACGTGTTTCGAAAAAAGGCAAGGGGAGCCTATTTTTGTGCTAAAGTGACCTGCTTCACCCATTGATGTTTCAGGCATAGGCCCAAGTGACTGTGGGCTGTGAAACCCAGTGTGGTCCTAGCAGAGTCCATTAGACCCGCTTTGGCCTCTTGGTTTCTTATTTGGTTTAATTTGCTTTTCAAACCCTAAACATAATATTTTCTTTTCATTAAAAATGCTACATGCCACCTATAAGAAGAGGGACGTCTAATTTCTTGTTTATTCATTCAGTATCCATTCAATAAATCATTACAGAGCACTTATGGGCAAGGTACTTTGCTAAGCACCAGTGACATAGTGATGATAAAGACTAATTCCTTTTGCTAGGACATGCAAAGACTGACATGAGCTTGGCTTTCATGGAGCAACCATTCTCTGTCCAACTCTTTTCCAGAAATTAATTGGAGTATACTACTATGTAGAAGCCACATTTTTCGATGAGGGACTTCACAGCTTTTTCTGAAGCCTGCACAATGACCTGGAAAAGTAGCCTTGCATATAATAATAAGTGTTGCTTTCTGTGGGAAGAAATCGAAGCGGAATAGGGGCAAAAATTATTTCATTGGCAAGGCCCCAAATGTTTTTACTGCCGTTATCAGTCAGGGTAGGCTCTTGTGCTATGATAACAAATGACCCCAATTTCAGAGACTTATTTCCTGTTCATGTTTCATGTCTATCACAGATCAACGCTTCTGTAGGTCAGCTATACCCTGGGACTCAGGTTGACAGAGTAGCCTCTATCTGTGACCTGGCTGGTTTGTAAGCAGAAGGAAAGAACTAAGGTAGAACCACACAATAGCCCTTAGATCTTCCGCTTGGAAGTCTCATGGCCACAATTGAGTTCAACAGGGTAGGAATATATAATTCTCTGGCAGGATGGGCACTAAGGAGGACATTTCTGGGAAGGACAATTGACATTTTGAACAATAACACAATCTGCTAGAAATGGTAATACAGTCAACATCGTCTAGTTTCTAGATACCAAAATAAGAAGAATTTGGGTATAAAAATCATATCTGCAAGAAATTGATAGTCTCCAGCTAAAAAGTCAAATAAGCAAGGGAAGGAAATGGAAAGCTCAGAGTCAGTTGCGTTCCCTTGTCCTCACTGCAACACCCCTGGCCACGTGTTTTCCTCACAAAGCAGATGGATACTCACACTGTGTATCACAACCTGCAACCCAAGGTCGTCAAGTTTCTCCTGCCTGCTCATCATACCAAAGTGACTGAAACAGGAAGCCTAGAAAATTGTTTTGGGGAGTATTAAATAACTTCCTGACTTAATTGATTGATGAATAATAACTTCTAAAATTAGCTCTGCATTTCATTACATAGTCTGAAATGAAATTCACTCAGCTTACCTGAAATCCTGGGAAATGGAAATGATGAACAAATGTCCTTTAAGCTCCTAAAATTGTCTTCCTCTGTAAATGTCTCCCAGGCATTACATATGGGGGTGGAAGGGGGGCTCACTTCCGTTTGTAGAGCCTCTCTTTCTCCCACAGCTGCCAAGAGCACCCACAGGTTTACAATCTTAACCATCAAAAAAGGTCTTAGTTATTTCTTCACCCTCTTAGAAGGAGGTAAAGATTGGGAATTGAAAACTATAATTACTTTCCACCCATGCTAACTCTACCTTTTCTCTTCAAAAATTCACTGGTAGAAATTGTAAAATACAGATGGGAGAAGGCAGCTGTGATTCATAAAGATCTGGCACAGGAACTAGAGGACTGTATATACAGGTACCTTGCAGGCAGGAAAGGAATCCTCTTGTCCCCAGAGAGGAAGGCACTTAACCCCAATAGCGGTGAGGAGGGCGAAGAAATCCTAAGGCTTTTAAAGCAATTAGCCCTATCTGCAGACTGTCTGAGTCATATTTATTTTCATTAGTTTGCTTTCAGCCCCAAAGAGGCATAAATCGAAGTTCCCAAAAGTCTACTATAGACCACTAAACGTTAATTCCATGGGAAAACATGATTAAAAATAGAAATAGTGGTATTACAGAGATGAGACCCTTTCGTCAAGATCTAAATGTGGGTGGTCAAACGTGCTTTCCCAAATTTCAGCTCCTTAACCCACATTACCATTTCCTTTACCACTGATTTCTAAATGCAGCAAGTATTTATTAAGCATCTGTGTGCTATGGAATGACTTTAGATGCAGAATTACTTACCTACCAGGCAATGAAGCTCTGGCCTCATGTCCACCTCTGAGCAGGCATACACGCAGACAAACGGTCAAATACACAAGGTCCCATGCAGTCATAGCTAAATCCCTCCCATAAAACATGAAAAGATTTGCATTTCCATTAGCTTGAGTTGATTAACAGGGAAACCTGGAAGAACCCTGATAGAAAAGCCTAGGGGTAAAGTGGAAATTTTTCTTCAAGTCGTACTATAAAGATGGCCTTTTACAATGCAAAAATTGACCCCTTCTAAGACGCAAGTGCTACAATCAAAAAAGAAAGAATAGAGGGGGTAAAGTCAGTCCACATACTACTAAGAGGTGAGTGCTAGAGATATAGACATGGACAAAATGGACACATTTCTCACCCCTCATGGTCTACGGAGAAAGAGAGACAAATATTTGGAAATTTGTTGAGCATTGTGAAAGGAGAGGTACAGGGAGCTGTGGAATATAGAACAGAGACATTTAATATTGAGGAGTCAATTCCTTGAGGAAGTGACTTAGAAGCTAAGACCTGAAAGATTTGTAGACTATTAATTAGAAAACATGGCATCTCATTTTGCTGCTCACGGAGATTCTCGCTGTTGTCAGCTCCCCACCATTTCATCTAAGAAGCTCCCACCAGGCATGGCACATCACAGTCATCAAAAAAAGCTCAGCAGCAAACCACCCACCTGATTCCATTAGGCAGATGAAGGGGAGAAAAAATTTTTCTCTTCTTCCCTTCTAGGTTCTGTTGCTGGTCTAATATTTGAAATGACATAAGACAAATTAACAGGAAAAAAATTTTTATACATATAGGGAAGCCCCATAAAAATATGAGACCCAAAGGCAGTCAGGCAACTGAGGCTTATATGCTGTCATGAGCTAAGGAATGAGACAGGGGCCTGGGGCTTCAAAGGCGAGGAGAGTAATTTATAGAATGATAAAAAGAGCAGATGTTTGGTAATTAGATGTTTGCCCTGCTGTACAGATAGGTCATTCAGATAAAAAGTTACCTCTCGTAATAGTTCTCTCATTCTTTCTGGGCCAGTTCCCTATCGAAATTCTTTTAGGCAGTCAAGAGAGAGGTAAAATTTTTCTTGAGTCTGCTGAGTCTTGATTGCCTTCAGCTCAAAATAATCTACATGCCAAAGTGGCATATTTTGAGGTCACTTATTCTGTGCTCCCTCACAGGCAATAAGACAAATAAATGGAGAAGGAAGTGGAGGAATATTTTCAGTCCAAAAAAGTTTAAATGGAAAAACCCAAAGTTTACTGGATGGGTCTTTACAGAAGTGAGCTCATTTGGATTCTATAAAATAGATAGTTACTAACTCCTGCGAAGATCACAGTAACTACACCTTCCCACAATCAAGAATAGTGTCCTTTTTTTTTTTTTTTTTTTTGATATAGTCTTTTAAAGATAATGAGATATAAAACTGTAGCTTTATAAATGGGACAAGAAGGAGGAACTTCTTGTCAACTGTTTGACAAACGTATTTCAAAATCTTCCTTCAAGATTGATACAAAAAGAAAAATAACAGTAGGTATTGCCAACAGTCGATATCACTCTTACATTTAAAGAGAAAATGTACTTTTCTAAAACTTCATGCTTTAGTCAGAATGATAGTATTTGATCCCATATTTCTCATGAATGAGTAACTACCCAGTTTAACCAGCAATTATCCAGTTAGCAACAAGATGCATGCAGTTTGATCAGACAGACAGGGCGGATATGGAAAACCTTTAGCAAATTGATTACAAGCAGGACAACTGCATGAGTATTAATAATTTATCTTCCGATGATGTGTGGTCATAACAGATAAAAACGTTCTTTGATATAAGTCACATAAAAAGGTACCTGTTTCTTCTGGGCATTATTTTAACCACATGTGGTGTCTTCTTCATTAGCCACATAGAAAAGACTTGGGACAGAATAAAGAAAGCCATGAGAAACCCCAACTGTATGACCAAAGTGTACCTCCCACAGTGTTGGTATCCCAAGGACATCTGGCCACCTTTTCCTTTTACCTATGTTAGGTGCCACTTGTCCCCATTCCTCTGCCAAGGCAAATTAAACCAAGTACTCTCTGCTAAGCTTGAAGGCAATCTATTCATCAAAACCACCTTAGTTGAGTCACTTTTCTTATTTAGCCAAGACAAATCTACTCAGGAGCCTTGGCTATTGAAAGCACTCACTCAACTCTTCAAGATTCTTTTGTTAGGGGAAAAAAAAGGCCACATAGGATACATTATTCCTGGTGCTCTGTGGTGTGTGCTAACAGGCAGAAAGACTTCAGAAGAAATTGTTTTTGACCTTTGAAATAAATGTAACTATAACTTCAAGTTTGGGGATCTACAAGTCTAGAAGTGAACTCCTGGGTAATTTCACACATTGTAATACATTCGTGTGGGTGGGAATAGAAGTCTTATCCTTCTGAAGAAGAAAATGATAGCAAAGGGGTAGGATTTTTTTTATTTTATTTTCTGTTTAAAAATAAAAAACAACTATTCTTACAGTACCATTGTATATTCTGATATTTTTTTCCCTGAGAAAGCTGCATTTTGCTTTATTTGTAATGTGACTTGAACAATAATGTCCACCATCCATATGATATAGGGATGGTTACGATGTTCCCACTGGGGCTACTATTCATCAAAATCATCAATATACTTTATTTCCTCCAAATATTCATAAAGCATTTTAAAAATTGATCTTTCCATTATGAATCAGTTAGAATCAATGAGTGTTCAACATGTAAGACAGTTTTCAGCATTCAACAGTTTGTGTTAGGTTCAGTTATTCTTCCAAAGAATGTGCAAAGAATAGTCATTAGATGATTTACTGCATTCCTCTCCTGACCTTCCTCTACCCAGCATCAGAAAAGAATTCCCAAAAAGCCAGGTTTAAAATATAAATATTAGCTGATAGATGGTCAACTTTCCAAATGTCAGTAGGAGAAATAAAAGGCTGCAGACCGATTATTGGTAAAGGCAGGGGACATACAAAATGACCCCAAGCTATCTAAAGGACGATCTTTTGTCTACCTTGTGCCGGATCTGTTTAAAATGATTCAAGCTCAGATTCCATTTCAGATATTTACAATTCTTTTCTGTTTATGTAATTCTCTTCTTCAAATTGACTAATGGTCTCTTTCTTCTCTCTCTCTCTCTCTGTCTCTCTCTCTCTCTCTCTCTCTCTATGTATACTTACACACACACACACACACACACACATATACGTGTGTATATATACATATATATACACATACACATATACATATATGCATGTATAGTATGAGTATATTTATAATGTATATAATGTGTATATATAGTATGTATGCATGTACATATGTATTTATATAAACACACAATAATATTGATTATATTAAACATGTTTATGAATACAAACATGGAGCGGTTAATTTTAAGAAAAATTACAAGAAATATTATCGTTCCTACTCTTTAATCATCCCAAATGAAATCTCTCAGTTTAAATTATCCCTACTAGGAAGGTGAACACACAGTGTAAATATATATATGCCTGTTAAAGTGTACAGCTGAAACTTATTGGATTTCATTAACCAATGTCACCATTTCAAAAATTAATTAATTAATTTTAAAAAATATCCCTTCTAAGTTTGTCTCCATGAAAGAGAAATGATGGACAGGGAAACAAAGGTAGAAGTGAAACTTACTTTTCACTTCTATTAATTTTTTATTGATTGTGAAAAACTTCACGACTGAAAACAGTATAAATTTATTATATTATAGTCGGAAGTCTGCTTTGGATTGACTGGCTTCTCTACTCTGGGTTCCATGAGGCTCAAACCAAGGTATCAGCAGCATCTGCTTCAAACTGGAGGCTCTAGGGAAGAACCTGCTTTTCAATTCATTTAGGTCGTTGGCTGAATTTAACTCCTGGTGTTTGTAGAAACGAAGTCCCAGTTTTCTTGCTGGATGTCAGCCAGGGGCCGGTCTTGGAGCCTCCAGGCTGCCTACTTTCCTTCCATACGGTCCCCTCTTGCAATGGCTGGTTGAATCTCACTCATATTGGAATCTCTCTGCTTTCCTCTTCTGCAGCCTCTCTCCTTCTCCAGCCCAAGAAAATTCTTTTTATAAGGACTCATTTAATTAAATTTGGCCCACCTAGATAATCCAGTATCATCTATCTTAAAGTTTATATGAAAGTCCCTTCTGCCACATAACATTATTCACAGGATCCAAAGATTAGGGCGTGGACATCTTTGGGAGTGGGCGTTATTTGAGCAATTACTCACTGTATATTTTTATTATTTGAATTTTTGCCATGTGTATATATTGTCTATTCAAAAAATAATAATTAAAATAATATTAAAGGGCATGTGGAACATCAATATGGCAATATTTGTGGAAGTTGTAGCCTATTTGCTAAGTGCTTGCTAAAGTGTTGTATATTTATTACCTAATTTAATCACTGCAACATTATTATCCAGATTTTACAAATAAGGAAACTCAGGCCCAGAAGGGTTAAATATTTGCCCAGGGTCACACAGCTAGCATGTGACGGTTTCACACACCCAGAGATAGCTGGAGCCTTCTTCTAACCACTAGGCGGCACTGCCTGCCTAGTCCCCAGCTGTGGGGAAAGCAATGCCCTAATTCCTCCTTCATTTCTCCCTCTTACAGAGATTTCTCTAGGGGAATAAACAGCTGAGGGAAGCGACTTTAAGTGCACTGTGTTCTATGAGAGCCCAGGGAAAGCTTCCTCGTCCTGATCGATCAATACCCCTGTCTGTACATGCCATTTCCCTCCTGTGCCCATCCCAAGTGAGAGGCCACCACCAGAACCAAAGGGCTGGGCTAGGAAAAGGCTGCTGAGAAGGAGGCACTGTGTGCAATTTTTAGAGATGGCAGGCTATAAATCACCTCCCTTACTATACCTGCTCCTAAGTATCAGAACTATATATATTACCCCAAAGGCCACCACGTAGCTGCCTGATGGGCCTCTGGGGCTTTCTGACCCAACCTCCTCTTAGCTAACGCGAGGCTTCGTCCTACCTAAGACAAGAAGAGAATCCCATGCCTATATCAGCACTCTGTAGCAGAAGGGGATAGAAGGTAGAGAACAGAGCCACCTGACACTCCCTTCAGTATACACACTTCAGGCATCTTGTCTATTGCATATGAAATTAAGCTCTATTTTTTCCAATTATACCAGCATGCATGTTCATTGAAGAAAAATTATAAATTATACAGATGAGAAAAAGGAGAAATTAAGTTACTACATCTGTCCATCAACAGAAAGCCACTGCAATATATTAGTGTATGTGCTTCCAGATGTATGTACAAGTGTTTGTGTTTTGTGACGTGAGAGAAAAAGAGAAGAAAAAAGCAAAGAGAGAATAAACTGATTTCTCTTTTTGAAAAAGTAGAATCATCCCACATATAGTTTAACGCCTGTTTATTGACATTTGTTACTCTCATGAACATCTTTTATGTCAGTAGACAAACTTCTACAATGATACTCTGTTACAGTTCAAAGGAGGTTTTTGAAAACATTTTAAAACGAGTAACACATATTCATTGAAGAAAAATTAGAAAACACGGAAAAGCAAAATAAAATTGTAATTCCACCACGTGGAGACAACCACCGTTAGCATTTCCACCTTCGCTGTTACTGAATACACACTCCTCTAGCCCTCCACTGTTGAACCGTGTTGCCAAGATTTTGCTAGACAAGATTTTGCAAGACACATTTTTTCTAGACAGGCTGCAGCAAACAGAAGAGGAGCTAAACTTTTGCTCGCATATTTGATTATTTCCTAAAGACTAAGTTTAGAAGTGTTGGGTCAAAGGACACATACATTTTTAAGGTCATTGATTAATATCGCCAGTGCTTTCTGGTAGAGAATAGAGGGTATAAGGGTACCTTTTCCCAGGCCCCCTCACCAATCTTAGGTGGTATAATTTTTAAGTCTTTCATTCATACTGTTTATAACGTTTCCAACTTTGGCACAGCACAAAGCTGTTTTGCGTCTTGCTTTGGGAGTGCAAGCTCTGAGAGCTGTTCAGGCATACTGTTTCGATCCTGGCTTACTGCGAGGGGCAGATATGTTCTTATGCAGGAAAAATTATAAAAGGCACACACATTTACAAGGAGAAAACTATGAAATTACAAAAAAAAAAGATTCAGGGGAAGAAAGAAATAAGACACACTTTGAAATTGTTTCTGGAAGGAAATAGAGTCATCTTCACTTTGATTTCATTTTCTTTAGCATCCCATGCCAAGGAGTCCGTGTGTAACTTTAAGACTGTGGCGTCAAATACCAATTAAAAAAAAAAAAATCTGCATAGGCTATGACACTCCTTTGGTGAACACCTTAGCACAAAGAAATGGCAACACAGAAACATCCCATTCACCCCTCTCTTGTTCCGCTGCTCAAAAGACAAAGCTTTTGCTCAGAAGGTTCATCTTTAAGAAGCTCTTCCGTCTTTTGTGGCTCTGGTCTCAGTCAGAGCATATAATCTGCCACATGGAGCTCAGTCCAGCAAAGGCATTGGCCCGTTTCCAGTAATTATCTGAGAAATTCTCTGTCAGCCGCTAAATCTCCAGTTTTAATCAACTTGCAAATCCCAATCACCCCCAGCAGTGAGCAATCATGGTTAGGCCTGGTACAGGCAGTGATTGTGTCTGTGACCCCCCGAAGACCTCTCTCCATCAGCTAGTACTTGGAAATCCCTGGGGTCTCATTGTCTCCCATTAAAAATTTACCATTTCCAGGTAAGATATCTGAACAAAGTAGGAAACGATGCCCAGGTACCGTCAGGGCTGCTAACCTTGGGCTGGAGCTTGCGGAAGGGAAACCATTACCCAAGAAATAGCTGTGTGTTCTGTTCCTTAGCATCGTCGAATGCCTGGCTGGACCAGAGATTTTCCTCCCAGCAGCTCCAGCGATGATAGTGCTGTGCCAACCATTTGAGCATAATTGATTCCTTGGCGAATTTGGCTTTGGTGCCAGCAACTATTTTAAGGCAACATTTACCCAGACCTCCTAGTTTAACCCCAGCAGTTAAGCCTTTTTGACAGTGCCAAATGCTGCTGTCTCACTCAGCAAAAACCCCAGTGGCAGTGCTTTTGGTGCCCAGCAGAGGTCCAGGTTGTATATTATTACCGCAAGTGGAATAGATCAGCTCTTAACTGTGGCACGTAAAGCTCATTCACTTTGAATTTCTAAATGTTAAAAAGCACGTACCAAGTAAAGAATTGTTTCCCTTTGTAGGTGAATCTAGGAAAGAATATCACAGAATTTACTAGTTTATATTACAGGTAAAAAAAAAAATCTGATTTTTTTTTTTAAGTGTTGAGGTAGAAAGAAGAGGACAGAGGTAGCCAAACTTTGCCTTAAAAAAAAAAATAAGCTCTTACCTCCCCCAAACTGCCAGCACAGGTATTCTAAAACACTTTGTCAAAAATTAATTATCTCTATAGAAATAGTAATCGAGTTCTAGCCAATGTACACTTTAAAAAAATAGATATTATTTATGCTCTAATTAAACCCAACAAAAAGACCACAGGCCTTTCTTCAATCGGGTCAGAAATTAGGAAGTTAGTTGTGCCAAGACTACTGTCAAGTACACCTGCCAACGATTTAGCATCTCCCCACTTCGCGCTTCTCTGAACAGCAGGAAATGTTCAGCACTGTCACAAAGCTGCTTTCCTGTGCTTTACTACACAAGCATCTTCCACCTGTATTATTCTTGGGGGCTTTTTCCCCTATCATGCAAAAAAGAAACTGTGCCTACTTGTTCCTCTACGAAGATCCGTCCCATAATTTGTTATTGTTAAACTAAGTTCTGATTCCCCTTAACTGATCAAATTTAAGATAATGCCTGAGATACTTGCATGGTGTTTTTGCTTAGGTTGTGTAGTCTGTTGTTGAGAAATAGTATCAGGCAAGAGTTACTACTACATGCTCAGACAGAAGATGCAATGCATGCCACAGGCCAGGTGTGCTCCGAGGGGTGATTGACCCTGTCCATGCTCTACAGAAAACTAGAAGAGCCTGGGAGTTTATGCCACGGTCCCTGTCCCCCAAAGTGGTCCTTATCCAATAATCAGGAATATGAAAATCGAAGGTCAAGATAACTCAAGGACATAATTCGGATTTCCCTAATAAGGTCAGACTAGAGATACTCTACCTAGGGCTTGCTTGAAATCTTACCCCTACTGGGTTTCTTCCAGTTTCCATTATCTATTGCTGCAGTAACAAACTACCCCAAAGCTTAAAACAGTGATCCTTTTTTATTTACTCCTGGCTCTCCCAATCAGGAATTCGGATAAGCCATGGTGGGGATGCCTTTTCTTAGTCCATGATGTTTGAGGACCACAGCTGGGATGTCTCAAGATATTGGGGGACTCTGGCTGGGATGGTTTGACTAGTGTCATATGTCACTGTCAGCTGGGTTCCTTAGTTCTCCTCCATGTGACCTCTCCATGTCACTAATTTGGATTTTTTCACAGCTCCGTGGTCTCAGAGTGCTGAGTTTCTTAAGTGACATCTGGCTATCCTGAGGGAAAAGAAGTTGCTAGGTCTCTTAAAAGATAGACCTGGAATTGATTCAGCACAACTTCTGCCATGTCTGTTGTCCAAGGCAAGTTAGAAAGTCAGCTCTGACATGGAGAGAAATAGACTCCATCTTGGCAAGTGGGTGCGGACAGGGAGGGATAGAATGGAGAGCAGCCACCTTCAGAGACTGACGACCACACTCCCCTCCCCTGTCCTATTTACTCCCTTACAGGCAGGTGTCTCCTAAGAGCACTTTCTGATTACATTCATCTCATGGTCTACCTCTGGGGAACCTGACCCTAAGACAGGGGTTATTCCAATCCAAAGGTCCCAGTCTCTTCTTCCAAGAAGGATTGTTACTAACACAGGCCAAACCCAAGTCTCTATCCTGACTGACACTTGAAAACCCCAGGAGCAAACAATATATCTCTAAGTCAAGGGATCTCAATTTTAGCTGCTCATTATAAACATGTGGGAGCTTTGAAAAAAAAAAAAAATTGTTCAGGTCTACATACCCCAGAGATTCTGAATTAATTGGGCTGAAATGAGACCTACACAAGGGTATTTTGGGGGTTTTTGTCTGTTTGTTTTTTATTTCCCCCAAGAATTTCTAATTGGCAGCTTAAGTTGAGAACCACTGTCTAAGTAGTTCAAGCTACACGTGCTCAAGTTCGGTGTGTGGGGGAAGAAGATTAAAATGCCACAAGGTGTCTTATGAAGAGGAAAAAAAATAACCTTTGACCAAATTCCCTGTTGCCCTGGAACCAAAGTCTTATCACTGCCATCAAATAATATTGGTTGCAAATCCAGTTACCAAATCTGGTTGCTCTATTTTCAAGTCTAGAAGTGGAGTGGCTTCTTGTACATACATGTCTTGGCTTAATACAAGTCACATATTCTACTCTCCTCGTTTAGAAAAACAAATTGCAGTTATTGTGTATGTACCCTTTGCTTTATGGCATGTAGCATAGATTACATGATTCCTAAATCCCACTTGTATTTCATCAACATGATAGTATCTAGCTTTCTCTTCATGAGGGACAAAAATCAATCTTGGCTATATCAGTGCCTGAGGTGGGAAAAAACAAAAAAAAACGTGTCTTCAGTGTCATTTATTAAGCTTCTGGGGTGAAATCTGCCTATAAAATATCACAGTCTAGAAAGATATTTCAGAGTATAAATATAAGCAGACACTTTTCCTGGCTCATTCCACAATAATAGGACAGTATTTCCTCTTTTTCTTCTTACTGAGTCTGTTAGTCTTTAAATGATACAGAGGAGACAGTGTTCTAACTTCCTGTTGTTATATTTTCTTGTTAAACTTTATCCTTACTCCTAATTCTCAATTTGGTTCCTGTAATCACTGGCTTTTATTCTATAAAACTGTGTTTTTTAATTAGCAAGATAGAGATCAGTGCAATACAAAATATGTGCTAACACAGAATGAGATTCTGCTCTCCCATACATGGGTGCCAAGTATAGAGATGATAACCTGCAAACACAGTTCGAAGGAAACTTGAGCTCATCCCAGAAATAACAGCCTCCTCTTTCATGGGAACCAGCAATTTTGAAATATCACACTTCAACATTGCACTGCCTCTTCCCCCCCTCCCAGGAATTTTAACATCTATGAAATGAGGAGATGTCTTATAATTGTCAAGTTTAATTGGCTTTTTGTCTTTCATAGTGGTACATAATATAATGGTGCACCTTAAAACTGATGATGACTTAGTTTAGATGAAATATGGCAATCTACATGAACTCAGCCAAAGAGAGAATTGAATACATTTCAGATTACATTCAGGTATGTGCAAGCAAAGAGAATACCAAATTTCCTCTTTGATGTAGCCTTTTGTGGACCCTTCCAGGAGCAAACAGCTTTACCTTAAGCTCGGAGGGTATAGCTACCCAGCTGGCGTTTGGTTGAGTTCCTATGACACGCTTCTCTGTTTCACAGAAACAGCCCTTGGGTTTTTAATGCTAGTAAAGGTTCTAAGACAAACTTTAGTGAGGATAATTTCTGGTATCTGTTAAACATATTAATCCCAGGTCCTTGCCCCAACTCAACACCCAGTGCTTTCTCTCCACCACCCTTTCATTTAACATGTATTACAGATAATGGGTGTGGTAGGCTGGATAACGGTACGCTGGAACCAGTGAATATGTTAACTTACAAGATGAAGGAGACTTTGAGGGTGTGATTACGTTAAGGATCTTGAAAGGGGAGAGTAGGCTGGATTATCCAGGAGGGCCCAGTGTAATCAGAGGGTCGTTATAAGACGGATGTAAAATGCTCTGAGTCAAGGAGGGAGAAGGTGGAAGCATAGGCCAGAGAGGAAAGAAATGCTGTGCCCCTGGCTTTGAGGATGGAAGAAGGGGCTACAAGTCAAGGAATAGTCTGCCTCCAGAAGCTTAGAAACAGCAAAGAAATGGCTTCTCCCCTAAAGCCTCTAGAAGAAACGCAAGCCTGCTGACACCTTGATTTTAGACTACTGTTACCCATCCAGAATTGTAAGATAATAAATTTGTGTTATTTTAAACTACTAAGATTTGATCATTTGTTATAGCCGCAATAGAAAATTAATACAGTGAGGTTTTAAATCTACTATAGACCTTAAAATTCTCAGAATACCAGCCCATGGGAGACCCAACGGAGCAGGCTTTGCATGGAGCCTGAAAACCAGGACACTGATTTTCCTGTTTCTCAAAAGCAGATGGGATTAACTGACTGTGACTTTGATTCTTAAACAGCAAATGCCAAAGTTTCTGGGCCCGTTTCAGGAGATGTGCTGCATTTTGCAACCAAACGGGAGAACTCGCTAAAGCTGCAAGTCTCCTCTTAAAATTCGCTTGTGTTTGAAAGCATACTTGTTTGCTCCTGGAATATGTTTCAGGTTCTATTAGAGTTTACAGGAAAGCTTATCCACCACTGTCCCAAAAAAGGTAAAAGTAGGTGTGCCCTTTAATTTCTGTCCTACATGATACAGTGAAAGGGGCTAAACAGTCTCATGCCTGGAAGTCTCCTGAGTGTTCTTAGACTTTTGTTGTCCCACTCACTGTCCTATCTCTTGCCCTTACCCCCTACCCCACTTGTCCAGCCCAATAAGGTCATCCCATACCAGTTCTGAAGCTTGAGAGTTTGAGGATGATTTTTACCATCAGGAAGAGAATGGAAACCTGGGGGTGAGGTGCCAGATGGTGTCTGCTGTGTCTCAGTGCTACACTCCCATTCTACAGCCTCTTCTCTCCTGCCAGGGCAGAAAGCCTGCAGACTCTACTCCCCAGATTTGCTTTCCACCTGGCTTCCTGTCAAATGCTACCAATGAGAGGCGCTGGCAGGAGTCTGGAAGGTGAGAGGAAAGAAGAAGACTTTTTTCCGTCGACTTGGTTGTGCTCTTGCAGAGGCGACCACAACGGTGACGGAGCTGCTGAAGAGGCAGCGGAGGCAGTGGTGGCTGTGGCCAAGGGCAGGCTTCTGGGTTTCTGCCAACTCTGCCAACGCGATTCTGACAGCAACACATTGTGCACTCTGAGTAACTTTTTTTCTTTCTCTTCACTCTTTCAGATCTGGAGGTGGTAGCTTCCTGCAGTTACCCATCTTTGGGAAATCTTACCTTCCCACTTTTTCTCCTCTACCTACCCCTTCTAACACCTTTACAACCAACTGCCTCTTTGAAAATCTAGAGCAGTTTCTGTTTTCCTGATTAGAGGCGGACTGATAAACCCCAAACCTTTCATTTTTATTAGCAAGGGACAGAGAGTAAGTGAAACCCATTATCCACCTTCAATATCCTGGTTTTTATGGATCTCATTTCATTGGGATCAAAAGAATCAAAGTAAAATCCTGCTCAGAAAGGGGAAGTGGCTTGAATTTGGCAACACACGTTAAACCGGATGGGAAGCCAATGTTCTCCTTAGATACTTATGGTTGTAGGTTGATTTCCCCAGACATAGTCCCTGGGTGAAGATTCATGCGCTAGTGACTTATTATGGGAGTGCTACTGAAAAAGGCCTATAAAAGAGTGGAGTAAGTAGGGCAGGATGAAGCCAAGCAGAAGAGAGACTGCAGGTAAGTCCTCAGAGGCTGCTCCAGCCTCATCCCCAGGGGAGTTTGGAGTATAAGCTATACCTCAGAGCTTTTATGTTGATTACACCCATTAGTCATTTTTAGAAAATGCTGCCCAAAGAGACCACAAACTCCCAGCAATTTTGACTGGCTCTAGTAGCCTGAGAACAGGCCACTAAAGAAGGGTTGCAGGTATGAGCCCTTGGAATCAAAAATATACTGAAATGGGGGAAGGCACACAGAAAAGGTCAAAGGGACCCGAGGGGATCTGGCCAGAGCACTGACAGGGACCCTCTGGTTATGACCCTTAATGTATCCGACTGTGAAAAGACCTTCAGAAAGGGATGTCCAATGCTTCATTTCTGCCTCTCAAATTTCATGCAGGGTCTTCTTTTGGTCAACACTGAGAACCATAGAAGGAAGGGGATTCTGGGAAATGTAGTTCTCAGCTTAACCAAGTCGATAATCAAATAATTCAGACATTAGGCCTACCTAGCTATTTCAATAAAGTGTCACAAAATCCCAGGATATGAGTGGACTTCCTTTTGCCAGAAGATCCACAGGTACCTGTAGGCCCAAAAGTACCAGGAAGTGCCCAACAGTACCAGAAAGAACTGACACAGCTCCCTGTGTGGTCCCCATTATGTGTTCGATTGAATGGAAGGGGTGTTCTGCAGGTGGAAGATGAAGTTCCAGGCGGCAGGCTGGCCCTGGCCCTGGCAGGTGCTAGCCTGACTCTACACCTCCCCACATGGCCAGTTCTGGTCCTCTCACCTTAGCATCCTGATCCTCAGCTTTCTTGAGCCTTTGATGTCAATTCTCAAGTGCTTATTTGGGAAATCGAAAATACTACTAACTGATGATTTTAATTATCTTTGCACATAAAATTAGAGGCAGTGTCGTGTTGCAGCTGAAAGCATGGTTTCTGAAGGCAGATTTTCTGGGTTCAAACAATAGGTCCATCACTTACCAGCTGTGTGACCTTGACAAAGTTACTTAATCTCTCTGCCTCAATTTCCTCATTTATACAATAAAAATAGTGTTACTACTTATCTCATAGTTGTGGAGAGGATTGGAGGAGTTCATATGTCAGTCATTTCTGCTCCTCATTAGCCTATGCAAGTGGATTCCAGAACACTATTCCTTATATCTCGTGACTAAGCAATTCCATTTCTCAAAATTTATTCAACAGATATGCTGGCACATTTTCCCTTTCCAAAATATGTACCAAAATGTTCATTGAAGCATTGTTTGTCTTCATAAAAGATTACAAAAAAGCTATATGCCCACCAATAAATGTAAACAAATCATGGTGTACAGATAAAATGAAATGCTATGCAGGCTTTAGATAGAATGAAGCAAATACATACTGATATAGGATAACTTGCAAGATATATTATTAAGTGAAAAAAGGAAGAGGCAGAACAGCCTGCAGTTTGATACCATTTGGAATAACATGAGGGGGGATATATCTTAACTTGTATACATATGTAGAATTTCTTGGGAAGAAATACACAAATCTAGTAAAAGAGGTACCTTCTGGGAAGGAGGATTAGGAGTTCTGAGTGAGAGAGACACTACTTTTTACTACCATTTGCATACCTTTTTGTACCGTTTGCATTTTTTATGGTGTCTATTTAAAGAATTAAAGCAATAGGCAATGATAGAAAGTAGAGTAATAGGAATGAATGAATGAATGAATGAATGAAGGCATGAACCCTCTGAACAAAAGCAACTTTTGCTCTTTCATCATAGTTAATGAACTTCTCCCCAGTCTCTGTGCATAGCTCCATTTTAAAGTCTGCTTCTAGGAGAAGGCGACAGGGTTCACAAAGAAGCTACAGGGTACTTTCTGTAACAATGAGGTCAAACACTAAAATGCCTGTAGGTTCCGGGTAGGCACCATGAATGCATGAAGCAGCCCAGATGGGGATTATGCTGAACTAAAGGGCCCCTGCTCGCAAATGGAGGGAAGCTATGACAGCCACAGTGGCCACTGGCCTGCAGAAATGCAGGCACGGTGTTGCCAGATCTTTTGATTTCAAGAAAATTCAGAAATCCAAAATAGAATGTAAAATTTTTTCACATGTTTAAAGCAAGTAACTAATACAAATATCTCAACAACATAATGTGGGCCAAAAAAAGAACTCAATATAACTTTATAATTTTTAAGAGAATGGCTATGTTTCTACCAACGAAATACAGGAACTTACTTCAGGCTGAATTTAGATAAGTAACAAATATTTGGATTTGGCATTCTAAGGAAAGAGACATTATCATTTTTCCCCCAAGTTCAAGACAATTCAATGTAATGACGGTATTTACAAAGTCAGTGTCTTAGTCTATTCAGGCTTCTTTAACAAAATAGCATAAATTGAGTAGCTTATAAACAACAGAAACTTATTTCTTACAGTTCTGGAGGCTGGGAAGTCCAAGCTCAAGGTGCCAGTATGATCACATTCCCTGGTGATGGCAGTCTTCCTAGTTCATAGCCTGGTTCATGCCTTCTCCCTATCTCCTCACATGGTGCAAGGGGCTAGGGATCTCTCTGGAACCTCTTTGAAAAGGGCACTAATCCCATTCATGAGGGCTCCACGCTCATGACCTAAGCACCTCCAAAAGGCCCCACCTCTTAATACTACCATCTTTGAGGGTTTGGATTGCACCACATGAATTTTGGGGGGGATACAAACATTCAAACCCTAGTAGTCAGTTAAGTCTGAAACCTATTTATCTTGGCAATGTATATTGATTAACAGATTTTAAAAGCTATGAGAATTTGTCGAGCCCATTCAAAAGCAAGGGATGGGAGTGTGCAGAGAAAAATTCAAAGTGGAAAGAACAGATATAAAGGGATAGCCAGGCGAACACAGGAATGGAGCCAGAGAGGGGAGCCTGGCAGTATGGAAGTAACAGTAGTGATCCACCTCAGGAGCATGGAAAAGAGGCCAAAGGTGAAAAGTCCAACCATTATAAGGTAGGTTTTTCTTGTTTATTGATCTACCTTTCTAAGTACCCTGTGTTCCCAGTCTAATTTGATTAGAATTGTTTGAGTACATCAGTAGCCAAATTATGACTAATTTATTCCTACTAACTTAGATTCTTCCAGCACCCTGTTGGCTGAAAGTGTGCTGATTTCCTGTTGCTCTAGCTTTTTAAAAATCTCAGCTGTAAGCATGACCATGCTTCTTTGGAATCTCAGGCCCACAAGTATTAAGCAAGTCCAGATGAAGTGAGATTAATGGTGGTGTCTGTGTTACTGCAGAGGGAGAGAAAATAGTGGCATTAATAATAATGATGATGATAGTAGCAGCATTTATTATGGGCCAAGGTGCTTTATGAGAGAGACAACGAAGTCCAGCAACTCTGGGGAACGTGCCTTCCTTTGAATCATTTCCATGTATAACTTCTCAGAGTCTAGCAATGATAAATTTAAATGTTTCCAATATACAATATTTAAAAGAACAATGATAGAAAGAAAATAAGGTAACTTCAGTAGCCTCCTTTTTGGATAAAAGCAAATAGAAAGGACAACCAGAACAACAAATCCTTAGCATCTTCTACATCCAGCCAGAGAAGACTGGCAGGAATTCCTGTCCTTGGCAATGAAGTGATGTCCTTGATCAGCCAATCTGGCTGCCCCTGGTTTTGCAAACAGAAAGAACTTTGCCTCGCAAGGTTATATCCTGTTTCCGCTTAATAAGAGCCATCTTGGGCTGCACTTTGTCCCATTCTTTTAGGAGTTTATAAAAGGCTGTTGGAATAAGCCAACACACTCTGACACTGTGATATTTTTCTACCTAAGTCAAAGCTGAAATTCCATATTATTGTCTCCTATCAACAGAGCAGGAAGCTAAGACTCACATTAAATAATAAACCCAATCAATGAGAAGCAGAGGACAGATATGAATGAGTTTATCTTACTTCAAAATTATTACTTTCTTTTTATTTCATCTTTTATAACTCTTTCTTTTCTAATTACAGAAGTGGTACAAAAGGATGATGAAAAAAATTGGAATATATAGAAATGAGTTTTCTCTTTCCAGTCTCACTCTATTATTACATGCACACAAAAACACACACCGCATTTCATCAGGATTAGTCATTATATAGTCTTTCCATTTCTCTACAAAGGTACAGAATTCTCACCATGAAGCAAGAAAAATTGCCCCAAGAATTCTAGGTTTTCAACAGTTTACTGCTTAGGCAGGAACAATCTCAAATTACCTCAGATGGGCTTATATTTCCACTATGTTACTTTTCAAAGAACCCATTACATGACTAATACAAGCACTTGATTAAGTGAGATTTTTTAAATATTTGTCTTTCACCTGATTTCAGATTTAGTGCTCAAGTATAATGAATACCAAGTTTAACTAAAGTAAGAACAACCATGGCCACCAAGGGGATGATGAAAAGAAATAACAAATTAAGGTCAAATATCCATCTATTCATTTATCATTCAACAATAATTTTGAGCACCTTTTATATGCCACACCTTGTTTTGGGGATTGAGGATACAACAATATACCAAATAGACAAATTCCTGCTCTCAGGGAGCTTATACTCTAGGAAAGAGAGACAGACAACACATCAACAAATTGATAAAATGTCAGGTTGTGATAAGTACTATGAAAAATGCTAAATCATAATAAAGGAATGGGAAGTGCCAAGGTTGCTCTTTTATATAGTATATTAGTCTGCTTGGGCCTTCAAGACAGGGTGGCTTAATCAACAGAAATTTATTTTCTCATAGTTCTGAAGGCTAAAAGTCCAAGATCAAGGTTACAGCCAGTTCAGTTTCTGGTGAGAACTTTCTTCCTGGCTTGCAGACAGATGCCTTCTCTCTATGTCCTCACATGATATTCCCTTGGTACAAGCTCTCTGGTGTCTCTTATAAGGACACTAATCCTATCAGATCAGGGGCCCACCTTTATGACCTCACATAACCTTAATTTATTACTTTCTTACTCCAAATACAGCCATACTTGGGGTTAGGGCTTCAACATATGCAGTTGGCGGGGACACATACATTTAGTCCATAACATACAAGATAGTCAGAGAAGGCATCTCTGATAAGATATGGTAGCTAGATTTCAAGATGGGCCTCAGCAAGCCTCATCTTCTGATATTCATACTTCTGTGTAGTCTTCTTTCACAATAAATCAGGGTTGGTTTCTGTATAGTAGAGTACAACAAAGATTGAAGTATTTGCCTTCTGAGGCTGGGTCATAAAAGACACTGAAGCTTCCACTTTGCTTTTTGGTTCACTCACTCTGGGGCAAGCTAGGCATCATGTCATGAGGACACTTAAGCAGCCTTGAGAGAGGTCCATGTGGAAAGGAAATCAGACCTCCCACCAACAGCACCATTCTGTCAGACATGTGAATGAACAACCTTGAGAGTGAAAGCTCCAACCCCAGTCAAGACTTCAGATGACTGTAGCTCCAGCTGAAGTCTGGACTCCAACCTCATATGAGACCCTTAAACAGAACCACCCAGCTAAACTCGTTCCAATTTTCTGACCTACACAAAAGGTGAGATAATAAATGTTTGTTGTTGTTTTAAGCCACTAAGAGTTATAGTAAATTTTTTTATGCAGGAAGAGATAAGTAACACACAAGGAGACACTGAGAGATCTGAAGGAAGTAATCAAGATGAAGCCTTTTATGTCGGAAAAAAAGCTAGTGCCAAAGCCATTAAATTATAGCATGTGGGCAAGTTCAAGGAACAGCAAGGGAGACGGTGTGCCAGGAACAGAATGAGAAAGGGCAAGAAGAGTAGTCAGAGAGAAAATATGGGTTCAGATCATGAAGAATATTATGTGTCTGCAGCCTTGCCAGAGTAAAGTGTAGACAGGCATCCACTTAGGAGGAGCGTCTCATTTGTTTAAATAAAATATTCTGATAACTTTTGAATCTCATGTCATTAGATTATATCAGCCAGCCACCTTGGTGATCTCAACAATTCTCATGCTTTTAACTATTATTCATATGTTTACAATTCCCAAATTTATACTTCCAGTCTAGATCCCTCCCTTGAACTTCAGCATCTTATACCCAAGGGCCTAATCAACATCTAGGAATATCCAGTGGTTATCTCAAACTTACCGTGTGCAAAATAAGATTCCTGATCTACTCCCACCTCACCCCCCACAGTCCTCCCCATCTGTAAAAGTGAAAACCGATTCTTTTAGGTACTCAAGCCTAAAAGCCTAGGGTCATCTTTCCTCCCATTCGCTGCCCCATATATCCATCCAAATTATCAACAAAGTATATTAACACTCCTTTAAAAATGTATACAGAATCCTATACTTCTCACTACCTCCACCTCATTCGCTGTTCTTCTAGCCACAATTATTTCTAGTCTGAATTATGGTATAAGCCTTCTAACCAGTTTCTTTTTACTTTCTATAGTCTATTCTCTGCCTTAAATCCCCCATATCTCCCCATCTTGTTCAATGTAAAAAACAAAATCTTCATAGGATAAGACCCATCAGGATCATGTGGATGTCAAAGGCCAGGAGCACAGCTGACATCTGAATTGCACATGCAGTCTTTAACCTTGCTGTCTATTTCCTTGGCTGGCTTCTGTTGAATAGAATGGTGATTTTAACAAGACCAGGGTTTTTAATTAATCAGACACTGTTCACTGTGGCTCTGGTCCAATTCATCTTAGGGCAGCTGCTTTCCCACACATTTCTCAGTTCATACTTATAATTATTATCAATAACTACCACATACATACACAGTGTGCCAGACACTACAGCCTGAAAAGACGTGACCTCTGAGCTAAACAGCTTAGTTTCTATTTTAATCATGTAGTTCTAGAATCTTACTCTCCTACTTTTTTTTTTACCAATAGAGTTAGCTTTTTAAAAGCAGGTAGCCTTTTAAATTCACCTCTCCGTGAAATTTTGCTCAAGCCTGTTCTTTGGGGGTGTTATGGAAAAAGGAATTTCCTTGAAGAACAACAAATGCAGTCATTGCCACTTAAGAAAGGCTAAAAAATTCAAGTATGGAGAGAAGAATTGAGCTATTTTGCCTTTATGAGTGCAATACCGATTATCTACGCCACACTCCAGTTACATCCTATCACAAGGAAAGTATGTCTTATGTTTTTCTTTTATTTATTTTTTAAATTAATTAATTAAATTTTTATGGTAACATTGGTTAACTAAATCCAATAAGTTTCAACTGTACATATCTATCTATCTATCTAAAGCATATCTATATTTACACTGTGTTCACCTCCCATAGTTAGATTTCTTTCTATCACCATATATTTGACCTCCTTTACCCTGTCTACCTCTCTCCTTCCCCCAATGTTTTTCTTTTAAATACATTTATTGATGCAAGAATGGACAAATAGACCAAAGGAATAAGAGAGCCTAAACAGATGCATGTTTATAAGGATACTTGATATATAATAAAAGTGGCACTTCCCAGCAGTAAGGAAAGACAGTCATTGAATAAACGGTACTGGGACAGTTAGCTGTCCATGTGGAAAATTTGGAATTGAATATCTCCCTTACAACATATACAATACTTTCCCAATAGATTAAAAATTCAAATAGGAAAGGCAAAACACTCAAACTTTTAGAAAAGAATATCTTTATGACCCAAGGAGTTAGGGGGCAGAAAGATTTCTTGAACAAAGCATAAAAAGTACAAACCTTATAGAATGAGATTGATTGGTAAATTGGACTGTTAAAATCATAAGCATATATTCATCAAATGACACCATAAAAAAAGTAAAAAGGCCAGTCACAACTTGGGAATAAGTATCTGCAAAAAGGTAACCAACAAAGTATTAGTAACCTGAAACTACAAAATAGCCCCGTGAATGGTTGAGAAAGCAAACAAACAGCACAATAGTTAAATGCACAATCTATATGAACAAGTACATCTCCAAATATAACCAACAAGTATGACATAGTCAATAAATATTTTTAAAAGATGTTCTTTGTTATTTAACAAGAAACTACAAAT
This sequence comes from Pteropus alecto, assembly GCF_000325575.1. NCBI lineage: Eukaryota > Metazoa > Chordata > Mammalia > Chiroptera > Pteropodidae > Pteropus > Pteropus alecto. Next base: position 6,026,452 of record NW_006431210.1, read on the forward strand.
TATAATAATGAGATACTACTTCATACCCACTGAATTAGAAAATAACCAAAAAGTGTAATACTGAATGTCTGAGACAATATAGAACAACAGGGACTTCATTACCAGGTAATTTGGCATTACCTGGTAAGATTACATAGAGGTACATAGTGTATATATAACCCATCAATTTCATTTCTAGGTATAGAACCTAGAGAAACTTCTAAAAATAATAAAATTGTATAGCACTGTATAGTTTATGAAGCACTAGAATTGGTATACATAGTCTATAAACTATTCATAATCCACTTAAAAAATATTTTTTTAAGAGTTTATTTTAGCCCAAACTGATGACCATTGACAGGAAATTAGATCTCAAATGCTCCTATAATCGACTTTTTTATTAGACATGATTAACTCTACTTTTCATAGGGGTTTAATTACCCTCCAAAGGTTACACAATTGGTGAGAGGCACTGACACTCCCCAGTGTAAATTTCCCCTTCTCCTGGTTACAGCCCCAACTTTTGATTGGGGATCCCCCCTTTCCCACTTTTATGGGGTCTGGATGAGGCTCCATCCAGACATGGTCAATTAAAGCACCACGGTGATTGATTCAGGGATAACATGAGTGAGTCCTCTCTGATCAGAATGAAACATAGGATTACTGGGAAAGATTCTTGCCCTTTCATGATGCTCTAAAGCCTGGAAGAAAATGAGACCAAGCTACTATAAGCTGCCATTTGGAGTCTGAAAATGAAGAAGATAAACAGAAAGCATACTTGAGAGATGAAAAGAAATTAAGTCTTGATGACATAATTTATAGCTCGGATGTACCTAAGGCCAGATCTACTCCAGAACATCTAGGTTATATAAGCAATAAATTAATTCCCTTTATGTTTAAGTGATTTGAGTTACCCTTTCTGCAACTTACAACGAAAGAATTCTGGATGATACAATGACGAAGCCAAAACTGGAGCCCAGGTGTCTCGATGTCCACTGTTCTCTCTATAGCACTACCTAGCAAGGTGTGGCTGGTGGGCTCCAAAACCAACATGAAAACGGTATTTTGTTTTTACTATGACAAAAACCTTTGGGTGCATACTAGCTTGTATCTTATCCAATTCAAGGTCAACAACTTCAAAATTAAAGTAGTTTCTTTGTCAAAAATTCCCCTTAACATAGTTAAGAACAACATCCTGTAATTACAGATACATTCATCCAAATCACCAATTATGTTTAAAGGTGATCAAAGTACATATATATGTTAAATTATTATCATGAAAGGGATTTAGACTATTTAATTAAACAATATGAATGAAGTATGATGACACTGCAAATAAAATAACCAATAATACCGAGTTCCAAACAACATTCTCTCCCCACACAGGAGAGTGGGAGATTGTCCGAGCTTGTCACTAGGATGTTCTTGTCTTCGGACAGAAGCTGACAACACTCAGAGAGAGGACCCACCTCGCCAGCTGGAGTCAGTGAACTGGAACTGGGGGACTCAGGAAACCATGCCCATAACTGCAAGATCGGGATTCCCAGACTTAATCTGACAAGGGTAAATATACTTATGAGCACAGTATTTGAAAGCAGAACTTCCCAGGAATTCCAGAATGGTGATCACCAATGCAGACAATAAAAGTTATTCTCAGTCAGAATAAATAGGTCAGGATATGAAATAATAAGCATGAGATGTCGACACTGCTGCCGAAACTGCAAAAGCATCCGAAGTCTACCACTGCTTGTTTGCCTCCCTCTTGGACCTTCCATCTTCCCTTCTCCCTCTCCCCTGAGACCCCAGCAGCCCAGGGCCTTTGTCTGTGGAAAGCCCCACAGTGAGGCACTCAATCCAGACATACTCTCTGGGGAAGGGCTTAAAGCTTCAAAATTAAGTCTTTCTTTCTCTCTCTCTACCTCACCCATCAGAATTTCCATGAATATCAAAGCCATGCAATTCTAGGCTAGCCGAGCCATGTCACTTACAAACTGGTGAAACTAAGCAAGTTAGGTAACATTCCAAAGCATCAATTTCCTCATCTGAAAAACGGGAATACAGACATACCTCTACTTTTCAAAAGTTCTCTTTACGCCACTTCACTTTTACAAAAGACCCACATTAGGACCTGTTTTTGATAATGAAAAGAAATCCGAAAAGGATTTTTATTTTTATTAAAAGAGGCAAAAAAATAAAAATAACATTTAGTGTTTGCTTTGCAGTGACTCATTATAGAGGCAGCACACACTGGGAGCGGTGGTGGCACCACCAAGCTCCTTCTCTTGGGAACTACATCTCATCATGGAGCCACCATAGCTTTGAACTGTGTCTGTGAGCATCTGTACTTTATCTCGATGTATTTTGTGCTTCTGTTAGCAAAATATGTCCTAAGGTAATTCTTTCCTCATTTCATGCCATTTTGACTTATGAATGTTTTCATACAAATGTTCTACTTTTGGATAGTGGGGGAAACCTGTAATAATAGCCCTTAATTCAGAGTTATTGAGAGAATTGAGTGAGATAAAGACTGTAATGCAGTTTACCCAAAGAATGGTCTCAAGGAAAAACTATTAAACATCAGTAATTATTATTATTGTTCCTACTACTAATAATAGTAATAAAGATAAGAATGATCAATATGTTTAACCATACTATGGAAATTTCTCTATTTTAGAAAAGGAGCTTAATTGCCAGTTGACACTTTTTTGGAAGAGCTCATTCACTATTTGCATTTTGCATCTACTGTTTTTGCCTGTGGGGCTTTCTGTAGAACAGATCATGTATCTTTTACTATAGTAAATTTCAATATTCTTTTTTCATAGGAACCATTAGCTCTAAAATAAGAAACTCTTAATACACAGCATGTCACCAACACAAGCAATGCAAAACAATGCACCAGCCCAAAGATACGATACTAGCAATATACAAGAAGACCTTTTCCCTCTTTTCTTTGGTAATTTACTTTATGAATAAATTGCTTTTCTTTAAAGGTCAATTTGTTGTTTTAGAATACTTTACAACTGACGCTATCCTCTTAATGTAGGGAGTCTCACAAGGGATAATTTAAGCAATATATCCAAAGATTTTATCTATTACATTATAACAATTCTCCCAGAGAAAAAATAACTCACGGTGTTGACTAAGTAAGGTGGTTTGCCTGAAAATACAAATTTTATCAAAAAATCAAAACAACAAAAATTTTGTTTTATGTATTTTCCACCTGAATAAGACATAATAGTTAATAACAATTAATGTTTATTGAATATTTACTATATGCCTGGCAATTTAAACTAAAGGTTTATATGTATTATCTCATTGAGTCCTGACAACTATTTTATGAGAAAAGTTATTATTCTCATTTTTAAGAGAAGAAAACTAAGGCTTACGGATGTTAAGTAACTGAGCCAAAGTCACACAACTAAGAAGGGAGGAGTAGAGGATGGGTTTAATTATCCTCTGCTATAATCCAAGCTCATTGCTCAAACTAGCTAGACCCAAATCCTTGACCACAACACCCCCAAAAGGAAATGTTGAGAAATGTAAATTAGGATAGCTTTGAAGACCTGAATCAGAACAGCCAGTTCCAATCAATCTTGAAGGCTCTATCCTCTTAGTCCTCTTTGGAACATCCATTCTGAACTTCCCACCCATTAGGATGAGATCTAAGAATTTCCTCTTTCTAAGGCAGATTCATCATGAAAAAAAAAAAAAATCAGATATCAAAATGACTATCTGCCCTGCACATAAACTACTTTCTTACATTCTCCCCACAGTTCTTTGAGGTGGGTATCATTCTTGCTTTACGAATGAGGAAATAGGTTCTGAGAGATTAAGTCAGAGACAAGAGCCTCTTCCCAGCTCACAAGGATGTTCTTTTTGGCCCACAGAGTGGTATTAAAATATTTGAGCCAACATTCGAAAATTAGATTACATGCTAAAAACCTGGATTTCTATATTTTATTTAGAATTTCAAATTCCTAGAAACCCTAGCCAAATCCCGCATGGAAATCAGTGGCTAAAGCTGAGGAATAATTGCACAGCCATCGGTGTCCCCATCAACCAGAATCACTTACTTCACTTTGGCATGAATCTCTTCTATTGGTTCCCATTTCTCATAAGAACAGGTATAATATTATGGCCAGTACGCAGTGAGCATTACATCCATGATTATATCTCCCTAAGGATAATCCGCAAGTGACACAGAATGTAGCCCAAGCCTTCTACCACATTCCTGTCTGTCCAATGCATTCTGAGAGAGGTTAATGGGTGACATGATTTCTCGGTATATGAACAGTCGAATGCCAGCATCCTTGTGCCCAACCATCAGATCCAGATTTCTCTCTACCAGTTTTCCTCCACTGAACAATTTGCAGGTTGACTCTGGCTTTTGGAGTTCTCCCTTGAAACCCTCAATAATAAAAGTCCCTCATGTAAAACACCCGAAGCCCATCTGTATTATGGTCCAGTCATGCGTTAATTAAAATAACAAGCCATCAACCAAAAAGTAATTTTTAATTAGCATTTCACTGCAGTTTCTCTCAAAGAACACCAAAGAGAGAACACAGAAGAACTGTTAGAAATTCTCTCTTGCCTTTCATGTCTTTTCAATTATTCCCAACCCCTGCAGCTGGCCCAAAGTCTCTCAGCCTTTTCTCTAAAGTTAGATACTGGCACTCACACACACACATGCACATCCCACCAGAGGTATGCCAGCGCCATCTTGCACCAGCTTGAAAGAGCCGATTGTGAAGTTTTCAGGAATTTTGCAAGCTGGTTGTTAAACAACATCCATTATTAAAAATTAAATTATATAAACTTATAACAAAACAAATTATAAACACAGGTGATGAATATGTACCATTAAGAGGGAAAAAGAAATAAACATGAAACAATATGAGTGAATCTCAAAATAATTATGCTAAAGCCAGAAGAAAAGTATACACTGAGTGACCTCACTTATAGAAAACTAATCTAGAGTGATAAAAAGCAGATCAGTGGTTGTTGGAGGAACAGGATAAGAAGCAATGGAAGAGAGATTACAAAGGAGTATGGGAAAATTTTAAGGAGTAATGGATATGTTTATCATCTTAATTATGGTGATAGTTTCACAGGTGTATACATGTCTAACTTATTAAATTATATACTTCAAGTATGTGCAATTTATTGTATATTAATTATAACTCAATAAAGCTGTTAAACACTCAAAATTTATCACTTTCTAATTATTTTACTATATTTACTACTCTCTGTACTCATGTAGTTTCTTTACATCTTTGTGTCTTTACTGTGGAAATATGGTGCTTCCTGGCATCTCTTCCCAATTCCATGTTCAGCAATGTCATGATGGTAGCTCGAAATTGGCCATAGAGGGAGTGTTTACACCATGGAAATCAGCAAACACTACAAATCAGGGCTCGATTTTTTGTTTTATTGATTTTCCAGACTTACCAGACTCATGGGAAAATGCTAATAATACAGATTAAACTTTAAAGTGTGTTATGCCTATAGCCATTACATTGTGAATAGCACAAAAAATTAAGAAAATATTCTTTTGATATCCTAGAACTATTATCTGATTCAGCAAAGAAGTCTCTCACATCAGTGAGGAATGTATAAAGTTAAACATATTCCTTGTTGTTTCACTTTTCTATGTCTAACTTGTTAACATAAATGAAAATATTAACCAACATTTGTCAGAACCATATTCATTTGTCAATTGCAATGGATACAAGAGTTCAGCAAAAATCAATGAGAGCATTCTGTGAAAATCAATTGTTTATATAGAATTTATAATAAAGAGTATTACATATTTTATTATTATTTGTAAATTGCGCGCTACACAATAAACTCTATAATAAACTTAATGTGTGTGTGCGCACATACACACATATATGCACACTCAGAATTTAGTTTTTGTTTTTTCAGAAAGCTTATATTAAACATTTACCATCAATATGTCATTTTCATGTCCTGTGATGTTGTTTGTAAGATAACCATTCCATTTCCTGGTGTCCCCTGCTGTTTCTTTACCTTAGTTCTTTATTATGGAGCTTCATTATGTAGATCAAAGGTTTTTTGTTGTTTTTGTTTGTTTTTCTTCTTTATCTTGTTTGTTTATTTTTCCCAATTTCAGAAAATAAGAAAGGAAAACTCTGGACTGACCAAATAAGTAAGAATTCTTCCTCCTTAGTGAAGAAAGAATACTACAGCCTCTTCAATATAATCTGCTCTCTTTTCTTTTATTTCTGCCCCGTGCACACTTTTGGCACAGTGCTTTAGACAAGGTGCTTACACACAATTACGCTTCCTTTAACAAAGCTGGCAACACTCACTTCTACATCTTCCTTTAAGCTGCCTCACTGGAGTCCTGTTGTAAAAGCCAGCATGCATTTGCTGAGAGCATTGCAAAGAGAAGTACGGGTATTTTTTAGATAACATTTACTGAGCTCAGAGGTGACAAGCAAAGCCTTGAATCCAAGATCGCCTGTCTATATAAAATCATATCAACACTCCGATTACAGATGCAGAAACATTTCCTACAAGGCTGTAAAGACACAGAAATGGAAGTACTCATTTGTCGGGGTGGTAAAAATGTAGGTAAATTTTTTTCCTGTATTTCGAATTCTAGTAATGTTATTAGGATATTGTTTGTATAACTGTATAAATAATTGGGTGGATTTGTTTATGGATAGCATATCACCATAGAGAAATAGCATTCTTTTTTTTTTTTAACTTTTAATTAAGTTTATTGGGGTAACATTGGTTAATACAATTATATAATTTTCAGGTGTACATTATCATATGACATCCGTATATCCTATTGTGTGTTTATCACCCAAAGTCCAGTTTCCTTCAGCTACCATATATTTGATCCCCTTTACCCACTTCACCCTCCCCCTAAGAGAAATAGCATTCTTATTAGCTTTGTTCCTATTTATCCTAAAACATGAAGTGTTATACGAACTTCCTCATATTCACCCGTATTCCACAGCCCTGTTACTCCCACTCCCATTATCTGCTGTTTTTCCTCCATGCTTGTTTCCTCACCTTCCCCCACAACCACAGCTGTTCTCCTCCCACCAGCTGCTTCCTGACTCCACATTCTCTTCACAAGCACACCCTTCTCCTGCCCCTGACAGAGCCAAAAAGACCACTGCTTCCCCAGCGATACGGCAGTATCACCCATCACGATCTCCTATATATGCTCCGTTTCCCCAGAAAGGCCAGCATTGTCGTTCCTTCCTGCTTTCATTCAAACTGTTTCCTCCACCTGGAACGCTTTTCTCTACCATTAACCATTGAAACCTTACATCTGTTTCAAAACTCTACAAAGTGATACTTCCTTGGGTAAACCAAGAGTTCTCTGAAGCCCTGAGGAAATAATCTCCATTTCTTGGACTTCTCCAGTCCCTACCTAACCCTCTATTGTCATGTTCCTCTTGAGCTGCTTCCCTCAAATCTTCTCTGCCAGTCTTTGAGCTTCTCAAAGGATTAACTCATATTAAACTCCATATTCTTGATACTGGAATAATGCCTAGCTCATTCACAGAACAAATGAGTGTTTTATTCTACAATTAGTTATTTACATTAATTCAAAAAAGAGTTACTATGCACTTAAAATGTGCCAGATACTAAAGTAAGTGGTATGGATCATATAAAATAATCAAGCCTAGTCCAAGTCCTCAAGAAGCTTGAGGATGGCATTTGCTGGGGGGAGTACAGGACTGGGACTGGGATGAGGCAAGTGGTGAAGCACTTTCCTCAGGCACAAGGAGATGCAAAAAAAACTTGGTATATCAGCCGGTATTCTCCAGAGAAACAAACAAAATAATATATACGTATATATATGAAGTTGGCTCACATTATTGTGAAGGTTGAGAAGTCTCAAGATCTGAAGTTGTTGAGCTAGAGACTCAGGAAAGCCAATGGTGTATGTTCAGTCTGAAAGCCAGAAGTCATAAGCCACCAAAAGAGTAGATATTTCTGTTTGAGTCTAAAGGCAGGAAAAAGTCCAAAGTTCAAAGGCAATCAAGCAGGAGGTATTCTATCTTACTCATGGGAAGATCAGCCTTTTCAATCTCTTTGGTCCTTCAACTGATTAGATGAGGCTCATCCACATTAGGGAAAGCAATCTGCTTAACTCAGTCTACTGATTCAAATGTTACTCTCATCCAGAAATACCCTCACAGACACACCCAGAAGAATGTTTGCCCAAATATCTGGGCACTCTATGGCCCAGTGAAGTTGCCATGTAAAATTAACCAACACACTCAATAATTAAGATAAGTAATATTATAATGCAATACTTTCTTAAAAATCAGTATTTATGTAAAAAAATCCATGATGATCGAAATATCAAAACTTTAAAGGCAGGATCCTTTTCTTTTTGCCTCAGACTCCAGTATGGCTCAGCACAGCAGTGTGTGAGCATGTGTGTATGTTGGGATGAGAGGAAGAAGGTAAGAAAACAATAACAAATAAAATATGACACACAGGAAAAGGACCTGCATCCTTCTTCCAAAGTCAGCATCATGGTGCACCTTGCTTACTTATCCACCCTGACCCCTTCCTGCTCTTCCCGTTTGTCTTGCTTCAGTAAATGATGCAACCATGAGACAGGGGCCCAGCCAGAAAACAGCGAATTACCTTGTCTGTTTCCCTCTCTCTCCCCTCAGTTCACTGCTTCCGCTTCCCAGGCTTTCCCTCCAGTTCAATTTACGCATTTGCTACAGGGGGTTCTTATAAACACCAAGGTGATCATCCTAATGGTTTACTCCTCAGAAAAGCCTGTCTGTCCTAGATCCTGTCTGTCCCCCCATCCTTTGCTGCTACCAGACTAAACTCAATCCCATGTACTTTTTTGCCTCAGAGCTTTGCCCTTGCTGCTCTCCCTGCCCTCAAACCCTTTCCTTTAGATGACTGGAAAACTTCTACTCAACTCACAGCTGAGGAGCAAAACCTTGAAACAAAGCCAATCAATTTAATACATACTGCACTAAGATTATGGAGATAAACAGTATACAGGCTTCCCTGCAGAGATTCTGATTATCATCATCCCTTCCAGGAAAACTTGCTCAAATATCTCCCATCTCCCAAGACAGGGTTGGAAGCCCCTTCTATGTCCTCTCATGGAAACCCACGTGTATACTTATCATGTGTACTGTATTTTCCTGTCTTGTCTGTCTTCTCACTAAACTGTAAGCAACCTACATTCAGGGACTTTGTTGGAATCACTTTTGTATCCCAGCTGCTGGCACTTTTCTTATATGTAGTAGATGCTCAATAAATGTTTGTTAAATGAATGAATGAATGAATGAATGAATCAATCAATCAATCAAAGTCCTGTGAAAGAGGGGTTGTTAGGAACTACAAGTTAGCTGAAGGGAAGAGAAATACTGTCTCCCAGGGTCGTGTGTACAGTTGGACAGGTTGCACTCTTCGTAACTTTAAGAAAGTATGATTCATGCCATGTCTATGTGAAAAGCGCCCCCGAGGACCACATGAGGAGGCCCTTCTCCACCTCTAGATTCCCTGAAGGCAGGAACCCTGGCTTATTCACCTCAGTTTTGCAAACAGTACCTAGCACAGTGCCCAGTAGGTTCAACTTGCTATTATGAGAATGAATGCATATATTCAAGTGAATTTTTCATAAAGCTATGATAGCTAAAGGATTGCCCTTCTTCACATTAGGAATATTTTCATCTTTAGAACTATGATGAATAGTCGAAAGTCATGTTCTTTCCTCATTCATTTATTTAACAAAATTTGCTGAAATACCTACTATATATGCCAAGCACAGGTACTGCCTTGTACACTGAGGATACAGCATGGAGCAAAATGAAGACCCTGCCCTCATGGGCTTCCATTATAATAAAGAACAGACAATAAACAAATTACAAAATAAGTGTATAATATAATGTCAGATAGCAGGGAACGAGCTGAAGAAAATTAATGCCATGCTAGGGGGTTGAGGGAAAGGGGGAGCAATTGTAGATGAAAGATGGTTAGGGTAGGCCGCCACGAGGGAGTAATATTAAAACAGCCCTAAATAAATAAAGTGAGGAAGTGAGACATGTTTATATCTAGGTAAGAAATGCTTACTAGGCTGAGGGCAGGGCAAGTAGAAAGGCCTGACTGTGGAAATGAGCTCAATGTGCTTGAGGAAGAGCAAAGAGACCAGCAGTGAGTGGAAAGTGATAGAAGAAAAATACCAGAAAATTGTTGCACTCTGGTCTTCTTTTTCTAGGTTCCATGGAGACCATGAAGCCCTTCAGTTAAAAAATTAGTTGAATTTTTAAGTCACTCCTTACCTCGGGCTATCAGTTTACATCATTATTCAAAAGATTACTTTTTTTTTTTTTTTACGTCTTTGCATTTTAGCCCTATCTTTTCGATAGGGCACCATAGATAGATGATAGATAGATAGGTAGATAGATGATTGATAGATACATAGATAGATATTTTTTAAAAAACCTTTTATTTATCCAAGCAGTACAAGCTTTTTCTTCTTAAAAGAATGTGAGTGTGGAGGGAATTGCTTCTCTATATTTCCACTCCCATCCACAACAAGTGAGGTTTTTGCTAATTATAATTTCAAAAATGGCCTTTTCCTGACCTTGCCCCAATTTTCGAACATCTCCTATGTGTTAGTTATTAGCAGCCAAGACCAAAAAACAAAATGGAGCAGGCAGTAAGCAAACAAGAATTTCAATATGAAAAATAAAGAGGGCTGAATTTTTATGTCTTTGTCTATATAAGCATGTGAGGTAAAAAGACAATTTACCATTGCTCTTTACAAGGAGATCCTAGTTAAATATTAACACTTCTCATCTTAATGGCAATTCCTTTTGTACCTTGTTAAGCAAGGCAAATTTGACCAAAGTATTTCTTCTGTTATGCTAGAAGGTACTTGTGGACAAAGTATTATACTGAAGCCTCTACTGTGCTCTAGAAAACAATTTCTGTATAATTTTTTCTTACTATAGAAGACTAAGCAATCTGATAATGATTAGATGGGTTATTCTGGAAATAATTCTTTTCTCTTTACGAACCAAGTTGTAACAGTGGAAAAACCAAACTTAATTTAATTTGATCCCTATAATATTGTTTCTCTCTCCCTCAAACTACATTCTTAGAAAATAATTGCTCATTTGGTAGGTTGAAATAATAGCCACATTCAGAATAGAGCTTCTGACATATCAAGGATGAAGTGCACTCAGTAACCTTGTAAACAGTGGTTAAAACCCTAGTCTTTTATATAACCTTAACGAGAGGTAATAAAACTATGAACATGCCTCCACTTTTTGTAGCCTATTCCATGTGAAAAATGTGTAGTTTAGAATTTCAAAGATAAGGGAGAGAAGAAAGGGGAGAGAGATTTTGAAAAATCTCCTCTGATGTTATGGTGATTCTCTTGTTAAATCATTTTCTCCTCCTCCTTCTTTTTATTGGTCCTCTCTTCTGTGGCTCTACATCTATTTACATTTTTTGTCATTTATTATATTACCTTTTTATCCTCTGCCTTATCGCCTCAAAATTTGAGAAGGTTTTGTTTCTTTCTCCTCTTATTCTTCTATTTTATTACTTTCCTTATTATATCTTCTCTTTCCTTTCATCCCTTCTCTCACAACTGATCATAATACAGAGTTCAAGTTTATTTTGGTTGCATTTCTGAAATTAGTTTATTTTCCACATTCTTCATTATAAAATCTGAGTTTGGAGAGGGAAAAGGAAACTAACATTTATTAAACACTTTAGTGCCAGACATTATGCAAGGTGCTTTGTAGTCATAAATTCATGTAATCATTTTAACAGCCTGTGGTAGATTGGATTACTGTTTAGAAATATTCACCTTCTCCCTCCCTCACTTTCACGGGAAGTATATACTTCCTGCTCCAGTGATGTTGGGTTTGCCTATACAACTTGCTTTGGTTTCAGATTGGGCACGGTGTACTTCTCCTCCCCTTGGCTTTGGTTTCAGTCACGTGACAAGCTTCGGCCACTAGGGTATTAGTAGATGTGATGATGCAGAGACTTGAACTACAGGGGAAAATATTCTCAGGCAGCCCTCTGGTCCCAGGAGGAGAATGAGAACAAAGTCTGACAAAATTTTGTCAGAGAACAAAATCACACTAACTTAGATTAGTCAACTCCCAGGTGACGCCAGCACTCCACAGATGCATGACCTAAAGAAAGATTTATTGCATTATGCCATTGAGATTTTATGGCTTTATTACACAGCAATGGCTAACTAATACACAATGCTATGAGGTAAATAATATTGTCCCTTTTTAACCAAAGTGGAAACAAAGTAAAAAATATGCCCATAGTCAGTCACACAGTAAGTATGCTTCAGAGCCAGGATTCACGCCACGTCTATCAGATCTAAAATCCACTGCTTTTTTTATAGGTATTACAGCACGCCTCCTCCTTAAATTTTGTATTCCTCTTTTCATAAAACAAACAAAAAAATCAATTTGATTTTTACTTTCATGTGTCTCTTGGTTGATTTTTGCTGAGACCAATAGCGCTCCCTGGAAAGTGTCTTTTTTTTCCCTGCCCAGAAATTTGACTTCCTAAAATCATATGTCTCCTTTATTCTATGAGTTCACAATGTGACCCACCGATAACAGGAATAAAAACCTAATAACTGGTTATTTCAAAAATGTAATTTTTCTATATATGTAATTTGATTTTTAAGCTCAGAATTCATCAGATCTGAAAAGCAAGTACTGGGTGCAAGTAAATGATAGATAATCATTTCCTCTCCTCCTCTAGCCTAGAGGGGAGCCCATGATAAAGCAGAAGTATTCTGAGTGGTGGGCCCTGATAACAGTTCTCAGCACTTGGCGGGAATTGGCATTACTGCTGAGTTACTTGTCATTATTTTTCAGAACTGATAGTACTGAAGAGAAATACCTGAAAAATGAGGAAACAGGAAAAACACAATGCCCATTATTTTTAAAAGGCCAGAAGACTCCTCTGGCTATTCAAGGTTTATCAGTACCACTTTGATATCTACAAAGGCACTAGAAAAAAAATAGTCAATTTGAAATGATGCTGTCTGTAGTCAACTCAATTGCCAGTCAAAGGGATTCCCACTTTGCTAGCTTAACCCATAAATTTCTAGATATCACCAAAGGTGGCTGTAAAGTTGACAGGGAATACCGTTTTTTGTTTTTCATTCTTTAAATCCATCTTTGGGATACAATTCAGAGTTTCTCAACCTGAGCACTACTGAAATTTTGGCCTGAATAATCCTTAGCTACGGGGGCTATCCTATACATTACAGATGTTTAGCAGTATACCCCAGCCTCTACCCACTAAATGTCAATGTCTCCAAACACTACCAAATGCCCCACGGGTATCTAAAAGTTGCCCTTGGTTGAGAACCAGTGGGACGTATAAACACTACTTCTATTTACATTCATTTAGTATAACAAACTTTAATGTAGCCTGCTTTCTATCAGCCTTACCAGCCTCTGAGTATGTTCTCAGCAGGTCTTGCCCCGCACTGATGACATAGGCTGTCTGTCAGGCCTCCTCAAAGCCCCCAAAGTCTCATCCCGTTCCTTCGAGTGATCAGCAGATTGTCCCAAATACATTCTTGAAGAAGTCTTCGGCTACTGTTAATACCTGGTGTTTGCAATTCTTTCCTCCTCTGCCCAAACCTCCTCCCCGTATCCCGCCCCACTCCCAGTGTCTGCAGCCTTGTAAATCATTTGAGGACAACTCTCCATGTCTGTGCTGCCTCAGGAGCATTCAAAGATACCAGCCCTGGAGATGGTAGCCCGATACCACCTTCCCTAGAAGGACGTCTGTGTGCATGCTCCATCACCCGAGCATCAAAAGGATACTATTTGTGCCTTGCCTCTGTCAGGAAAAGAATCCTTTGGGCTTGACGGTTCTCAGACCATTAGGTCAGTGCCTCTCCAACTTAATGTGCATTAAAAATCACCTGGAAGATCTTGTTAAAATGTGATTTTAACTCGGTAGATCTTAGGTGGGACTTGAGAGTTCGCATTTCTTACAAGTTCCCAAGGGAGGCTGACTCTGTAATATACCTTAAGCAGCAAAGTTTAGCAACTATCAGAATCACCTGGGAAGTTCCTAGAACTTTCCACCAGAGATTCTGATTCAGAGGGTCTAAGTGGAACCCAAGCATTTATGTTTTTAACAACTTAGAATCCACACTTAGAGAAGCAACTCATTGTTATAGCTCATATTTATTAGATTGTAAAACACATTCCCAGGGGCTAGACCCAACCCATGGAGTCATGAAGCACGTTCCACAGGAATATACTCTTCCTGGTTGTAAGCTCTCTCCCTATAGGCAAATCACCTCATGGAAATTGGACTTACCTGGGTATATCTGATGACCTGGCTGGTAGCACTCACAGGTCACCATGTACACACACATAAGTCCAAGCTCCTGGCAGATATCCTAGATTAGTTGCCTGCTGGGCCCCCAGAAGACCGAAAATGAAGAAAGTTTGGGTCCTTCCAGGTTAGGGTACAGGAAGAAGGTTGTAAATAAAGGCACGATTGCCAATCCATATAGAAAGTGCAAATTCAGCCATCTAGAAATGCAGAGCTGGAAAATCCTTCCTGGCGGCTATAGCTCTGCCTGTCCCTGGGGCCTTTGAAATGAGCAGTTCTTTCAGACACAGAAAGTTAGAAATGTCTACTACCTGGAACCCCTTCCAATGTCTTAGAGTTTCAAGGTCAAATACATATTTTGAGTACTTACAGCAAGCAAGAAAGTTTAGGAGAACCTTCCTAGGTTAAAAACAATAGAGGCCTTCCTCTCTGGTATTCACTAACAGAATTTCTTCTCAGTATCGTTTTTCCCACAAGGATCACACTTTGCCATCAAAACAGGCCTAAGACATCGAGTGGAAAACAAAATAGTTCCAGCAAAAGAGAGAGAAAGAGAGAGGCACTACAGTTAAATTTTTCAAGTAGAGCATTTGTATGATACGCTTATTTAAAAGGACCTCCCAAAATTGACAATAGAAGTCAGCATGACTAGGGGTCCCTGTAAGGAACATATAACAGGCATTCTGCATACATTATCTTCTAACACCCTCTCAAGAAAGATGAGGTATCATCATTTCCATTTCATCGATGAAGACATGAAATTCAAAAAATTTGAATGCAAGAGAAAAGAAATCTGAGTTTTTGACCCACTGGAGCCGTCCTATAAGCCCTGTGCTGCTTATACCAAAACTTCTACCTTATTTAAGACACTTATTTTAGGTCTTTCTATGACAGTACCCGAAACTTATAACCTAACTAGTATAACCAAATTTTATTCCAAAATTACTAGGATAAATATAGCACTTAAATACCATAATTTAGGAGATTTTGCATCATTTTTTGAGTATTTTTACTTGATGGCATTTTTGCACATGAATTTAAAAGGTGAATGTTTATTCTTTGACCTCTGGTGCTTTTCTAAGCTTACCTCCACTCCCCCATTACCTGCTAACACCAATAACGTCATCTATCAAGCTCTTCAATAAGTACAATATACAAAGCAAAATCCTGACAGATTTGGAGGATCAGACTAAATCTACCCTGGAAGAAAATGTCATTGTCTATTTTCATAATAGACTTTTGAAGAAACCTAAAATGTTACTTCTTTCTTTATGAAAACCTATATTGCAAAGGATAAATTGCTGAGCCAGAGCAAATCAATAAGTACGCCAGTGTGGTTCATCTGAATTTTAGTTTTCTCTGCTTCTAACTTCAAAATAGATATCCATCTTATTGCACACTATTTTTGTACAAAGAAATGATCAACATTTTACATTATGATCCAATCCCCTAGTCTCTTAAGAAATATGAACACAATGACCACATAACCTAGATCTCCCAGTGTCGACCCAAATTCAAAAGTTTTTCAATTGCCATTTTTGGGTCCTGGTCTGTGGTTCACTCCTGTGTACAAGAATGCATTCTTATGTGTCCCATTTAAAATAATGAAATATGGATTTCCTCAATCTGAAAATAGTCTATCCCATCTTTTTTCTGGAATGAATTCGATTCAGATGAGCTGAACCCCTCCCTCCCAATTCTGCCTGTCCCTCTAATTCCCAAGAGCTTTAATGAGTTTCTATTATGTCGAATTTCTATTATTTACCTAAGCGCTATTACAATAGTTTGGGTTGTTTTTTGTTTTTATTTATTCATTTATTTATTTTTTGCTTTTGTTTATATGTACATTTATATTCATCCAACTTCTTCTTGATTGTGAACTCTTTGAAAACAGGGACCCCCCCCCCTTTTTCAAGGCATTTGCTTTTGTATCCATATTCCTAACACATAGGCTGGCACACGATATATGTTCAATAGCTACACATTTTAAGTTAACAAAATAAATAAATATGGCTTTGCCCTTAAATAAGTACAGAAGTGGGATTTCTGGACACAACAGAAAAAGTTGGGTCTGTGTAAGATGGCTCATCCAGGCAACATGAGTGGCTTGGTGGGGATAAAGGAGGAAAGGGGATTGTGCTAATGGGGAAGATAGAAAAGAGCCGGTGACAAATGTTACCTTCATCCAATTTTGTCTAGAGCTCATCTTGTCCACAGCAATCACAGAGAGCTAAATATAACAGCCAGAAGTGAGGTCAAGGGCCAAGGGCAGACTTAGTGGAATTAGAAATTAATTAAATTCTAAAGTTAAAGAATGAAGAATAAATGCTCTATTGCTACACTCTAAGAACATCCTCAAGAAAAATAAGTTCCATTAATTTAAAGAACCAGAAATATAGTTCAAAAGAAAAATTGTGTCTCCCCACTCTATAAAAAGCTAATTGCTTGACACTCTTATTGGCCAATAATGTGAGATGTGATTATGGTATACAGCTCTTTTCAGGGCAAGTGTTTTCCTGGGGCTTATACCAGGGAATCGGGGCCTTTAAATGGAATACTTAACAAATCAAATCAGGCAACATTTCAAAGGTACTCGAATAGACTCGTTTTTTTATTTTTATCCACTAGCAGAGAGGATACAGGGGAAGAGGAAATTCTCTTCAAGCAATATGAGAAAGAGCTTGGACCTGGGCCCTCAAACCACAGTCACTTCCTATAGCACCCACATCCATTGATCTGCATTCATCTTCTACCAAGCAGACAAAACTCACCCCAAAAAGTTAGATTTTTCCAGTTCAAAAGAGGTCTACAGTTTGCATATTTTTTGACTTATTTAAGAAATCCGGATGCTTCTTCTCCAAAGTTCTGATTTTTGATCTGTGATTTTTATTTTTGCCTTGGTTGACAAAAGATAGTACATCCTTTCTTGGCATTCTGCACCCCTATCTTAGTCACCAGAAGCAGATGGCTATGAACATGTGATCAAACTTATTTTTTTAATGATTTTTTTTTTAACAAAGTCAATATATCAATACATGAAAGCGGGCAGCCTGGTAGCTTAAAATAATAAGCACTGCAAAAATCTCTTATGTATAGAGGAAAAACTTGGTTCTTGTGCACTCCCTCCACCTCTAAATGCTCAGCTGCTCCACACAGGCTGTAAAAGTTCCCTTTTATTTTTGTTTTCACACTATTCATTAACTGAGGGCATAACTGTTTCTGATTCTGCTCCCATAAACAACCAGCACTTCACAATGGCAGTTTGATGTACACAGATTATAGATTGAGACTTTGCAACTCAACACATAACCACCACTATGTTCTTTTTTTCTTCAAAGTAATTACTATCAGCTACTCGTGGTTATTCAAGTTCTTCTTGATGCCGTTTCCCACTTAGCTTAATTAAGTTGTTTGTTGATATTAGTGGGGTTTTGGCTTAACTAAACTCAGCAAAAGGAAAAGTGTGTTTGCTAAAGTTTTTTTGTTGCAAGCAATAGAAATACAACGAGATGAGCTCAAGCTCATGAAGGAGGGGCTTTATTGTGAGACATGCAGAGTCTCAAAGGTCTTGAGGATATCGAGGTAGAAAGATCTATGTGACCTCAGGAAGAGAAAGAGCCTGGGGAGTAGAAAACTAGGAGGACTCATTCAGCAAAAGGCATCTTCTACATTCTCACTCCACAAACCAGCTTTTACTTCTCAGGAACTGCAGGTTCAGCCAAGAGTCAGACTCTCCTTTCAGTCTCAATCCCAAATGCCCAGGAGGCTGGCAAGTTTAGAACAGATATCCAACCCTGGTTCATGTGGCCAGAATAACCATGGTGGCTAGAAGACCAGATGGGAGTCACTCCTAAGAAAATGGGGAGTCATAGTCTCATTGGCTGATCAAACAGCTCCAAAACAGTCCACCAAAGAATATCTTTCTTAAAAACAAAACAAAACAAAAAAACACCAAAATATCTAAACAGCTCTAATACCAGAGAAGGTGTGCAATAGCATGTTTGGCAATTGGGGTGAAAAAGAGGAATGCTTTAGGCCAGTATTTTGTATCACTCCGAAAGAAATGGCCACGCTTTCCTTCTTGTTATAGGGAAAACAATGGGGATTTTGAACAGCTTTCTAATTCCCCTCAAACCTTATTTTAATAATATAAATGATTTGCCATTTATTTTGAAATATTATAATTTTTCAAAGTGTCGAAGAAATCTATATTTTGATAGAAGTGCCAAATTCATTTAAAGCCTAATAGAACTTATGAAAGTTATGTTGTTGGATTTTTATTTCCTTCAAATTCCAAAGAACTGAAGCATGATAAGTCTATCTCAGTTTGTAAATATAATAAAGATAATATTTTTGAGATTATTTTTCCCCAGTAGTTCATTTCTTTCTTATGTCCTTTTCTCTCTGAGCATTTAGGCAGTTCTAATCTCATTGCCTCAGGGAAAGGATGATCCCTGATGGAAAGCTGAAACAATGAAGTATTTCTGGCTTGGGTTTCCAAAGTCCTAGGCCCTGTTTTGTGGGATGGGAGGACAGATGGAGGCCATCATCATTCAGCATAGACAGAAAAATTCCATGGTTAAGAATAGGGAGGGGTGAGTGAAGGTTATTGGGTAGACTAGTTCTCCAAGTTAGAAAAATTTGGGGGGAGCTGGGTGAAAGAGAGAAATCTTGAGGACAAATTAAATATTTGGAAAACAACAAGTTCTCGAGATTGTGTTTTATCCTTTTCCTTGGTCAGAGTCCCCAGTAGGCAGCAAAATTTAAGATAGATTTGTAGGTCCAGAGGATGGGCACCTGATCTCTTTCCCATGTGAGTAGAACTGCCTAGAGTTGTAGCCTAGTTCACACAATAATCTGCAGTGGCCCTACCCAGGCAGCAACCTAGAGAAAGTCATATGCATCTAAGCAGGCGAAGCTCTGGCCATCCTGGCCTTAGAGAACTCACCATAGCAACAAGCAGCAGAATGATTCTCATGCCCCCAAATGTAGTATATAAGTAAAGCAAGCCATAGAAGTGACATCTCAATGGTCATTTGCATGGACTCACTTCTGAGACAGAAGAATGATGAACATTTCAGTGTATGTCTGTGCAGAAAGATGACTTGAAGGCCAGATGCTCTCCAGATGTGTTTTAATAATACATAATCCCCCAAGATTTAGATACGATCTTGAAAAAGATCAGAGACAGATAATTCGAATTAAATGAGATCAGGTTTCAGCTACTCAGCTGAATGGGGGCTCAAAATAGAATTAAGTTGCATTATAGGAAATAAAGTTCTATTCCATGCATGATTTAATTTCTAAACTGAGATATACACCCACTAAATAAATATATAGAAAAGCAAGACAACACAAGAAGCAATGCCAGTAAACCTCTTAGAAGGCCATTCAATGCCATTCAGGATTATGGAAGATTTTCTTATTTTCCAGCAAGTGTTCTTTTTCTCTTTCTCTCCTTTTTTGGGCATGGATAACAATCTATTATCCATGCCCAACATCAGTGGTCCAGAACTCCTCTGGACCA
Source organism: Pteropus alecto (assembly GCF_000325575.1). Lineage (NCBI taxonomy): Eukaryota > Metazoa > Chordata > Mammalia > Chiroptera > Pteropodidae > Pteropus > Pteropus alecto. The sequence goes on from NW_006431210.1 coordinate 6,046,337, forward strand.
CTGATGTAGGGCATGGATAATAGATTGTTAGTAGACATAATGCAAGTAGAGGCAGAGACACTTAAAAATATTCTTGTGTAGTTTGGCTTGACCTCTTGTGCTTGTGCCCTTCATCATGAAAAGAGCATGCCCCAGATAGTACTTGTCCCACAATGAGGAGATGCATGGAAAATACCAGCATCCAAGCCCAAAATAGAGTCATCCTTGCTGACTCCAAACTCATGAATGAGAAATAAATATTTGTTGTGGCAACCCACTAAGATCTTTGGATTGTTTGCTATGTGATTTATTACAGTAGTCACTGGCTAATACACATGAAAAACTATAGCCCTAGGAGATCTGCTGCTGCTCTGATGATGCAACCAAATCTTAAGTACATATGTGCTCAGAAATAGGTGTCCATTGATTCCTTCTCTAATATACTGTCGTTATGGCTACTAGATTGGGTATCAATGGTTTACTCTATCCAGAGTTTCTCCCCCTTTTTCAGAGAAATTTATCCTCTTTCTCTTGAAAATCCATTCTTTCTCTCCCATGCAAGCCATAAAGTTCTACTGAATACCGACAACCACAGCATCCAGGCCTTCCAGCCACACTGATTTGTCCAGAGATGGTTATGTGACCTAAGCAAGACCAATCGGAGCCTTTCCCCATAATGTTTTAGTGTTGAAGGCACAGGTAGCCATGTGTACTCTCCCTGCATGGAAAATAACAAAGAATGAAGCAAACAGTCAGAAGGAAACAAGTGTGCAAGACAAAGTAATTTCTTGTTGGGTTCAATTCTTGCTTCTCATCCTTCCTAACCACATCTTCCTGTCTGTGTCAGCCAATAAATTCCCCTTTTTGCCTAAGCAAATTCAAGTTGGGTTTTTCTCTCTTGAAATCGAGAATCCAGACAAAGGATTTTGTGCTTTTGCTTCTATTGCTGTGGCCATTGTCAAACGACTCTCCACTCTTCCTCTTCCCATCGCAGCTGCCACATGTAGAGCCCTCTCTTTGTTACCTCTGTTTCTATGCTTCCCTCATCTTGCTGTATGTCTGTGTATATCTCATATTCCAGTATCCTCAGAGAAGCCAGCCATGAACCAGAATAGATCCAGGCCACCTCTAAGACTGCTGACCTTTGACCATCTTTGAACCTTGACCTCATCACTACTACAATCAGCTGTGGCCTGAATGGTAGGGGATAAAGCACAATGTCTCATATAAAGGGCTCTGCAGAAAGAGGTTGTGGGTATGGCAGGCACTCTGAGGCTAATCAGAGCCAGGCAGTACCTTTCGTGGCCTGTCCTCCTGTTGCTGCTCTCATCAATCCACATTACTGTTCCCATGTGTGGACAACGGAGGGTTAATTGGAAATGAAAGCGGAAATGGGTTTCTATTTAGGGGATAATATGGAACGGGGAACTTTTTTGGAAAATAATTGGTTGCAGATTCTAACGACGCAACTAAGAAGAGAAGCTTCTTTTTAGCTTCCAATTATTCCATCTTCTAAGACCTTCCTGGTACATTTACTTCTCTCTGACTTAATTGAATTTGCCATCTGAGAATTCTCACATCTAATATTTTTTCCCAATTAAAATGTTGGAGATCAGATCATTCATTCATTCATTCATTCAACAAACATTAATTAATTAACTTAAAATTGAAGTATAATTCACTTTGGTTTTTTAACTATTTCTAAATTTGTTAGTGATTATTTAACTAATCATTACCTTTTTTTCTTCAATGTTTTATACTGAAAAGTGCCAAACCGAAAAGTTGCAAAATAATCAAGTGAACACCTAGAATCACCTTCTTTTAGGTTCACCAATGAACTTTTATTGATTGGAGTATTACTTACACTGTATTCATTGATTGGAATATTACTTACACTGGGGTCATAAAAATGAAAAAGACAAAGCAAACGCTCCAAAGGAGCTCAAGGTCTAGTCTAACAGTTCTAAACAACAAAAGCAGGTCTGGTAGCAGATTGCATCAAGAATCTCTGATTCAGGTCTGTGGAGCCCAGGGAACTGAATTGAATAAACTCAGCAGGTGACTGTTATAAAGCCAGGTTTGGAGCTGCTGGTTTAGCAGAAGAGAGAGAAAACAAAGAAAGAGGAGCAATATGATAAGCTGAATTAAAGATATGAAAATTCTGTATGAAAACAGAGGATGTAGCAAGATTGGAAGATTCAAATGGGGCTAATTAGTGGAGCTAATTGAACTTTCTCAGATGGAGCTGAATATGAGGGTATGACAGCTGTTCTCAACCCTGGTTCTAGAAACTTCTGTTTATTCACTCTTGTAAACTCCTCCTGTGGTAAATGAAATAATGGGTGTGTATTCGTATAGGGTATTTAAATTCTCATAGCTCTTGGTAATTTCCAGACAATTAATCAAGAGACTTTTTCATTTGTAGAAAGTGGTTAATATGCTTCCCTATTCATTTCACAGGGTTGTCGTACGAATCAAAGACAGGAAAGCTTATGAACGTCATTTGTTGTCTGGCAAGTGATTTACATACATAGAATAATTATTATCACCCTCATCAGTGGATCCATTTTCACATTCACACCATCCACATATCTCTGGGTGCTACTTTCCCCCAGCAGCTTTATCACAGAATGTGTGAAAAAGCACAGAGTACATGCAAAGTTTTTATTAACCTCACTTTGGATGGAGCTGGCAACTAATAGTCCTGCAATAAACTTGTATTGACTAATTAATTAATAGGCTTTTTCCAATTACATTAATCTCTCCTGGAGATAAAATGGAGTTGTTTGACATATTTCTGGTCTTAGACCATTTCCCCTATACAATATAGAATCTCACAGTAACAAGGAGATATTGATTCTTTCTCAAAGGTATAAAACTGCCCTCAGTGACACAACCTGAGGTGAATTGCCTGAAATTTTGTTATTTCCTACGTAGATGGCTGGTGCTCCTTGTAAACCATTGATTTGCGGATAGGATTATCTCCATTGCTTTGTTTTCTAGTTCTTCAAGTCCCTCAGTGTGGATGGAATAATTAGATTTGGTCCGATTATTTTCTTGAGCTGGGCAAGCTCTTCCTGGTGACAGTTGCTGCTACTGTATCTTGCCCCATGGCGTTTTAGAGTAAATCTGTCATCAAAAAGCCTGCGTGGGATCTCTAACTGGTTTACTTGACTTTCTTTGTTTCCCATGAAGTATCCTCAGAAGGGGACACACATTGGAAGCCTGCTGTGTGTAATTAAGAGATAATTGTAGTTGTCTGAGCATTTTGTGCTGCTATACCATTAGCTTATTTGTAAGCGATGCCTAAATGTGGTTAAGATGACTATTTCGAAAATGAATAAAGAATACATTTTGAAGGATGAAATGTGTGATAATTTGAAAGAGCACTTTACCTTGTTTTGTTAAAACATGCTACATTTTAGCCTGATGTTTTTAAATTAAGCTTAAAGTTTTTAAATTAAGCTTACTTGCTTTGATTTCAAGGAACAATCATCACATATTTTGTCCTACTGTGTACAGACTTGAAGATTCTTTTTATACCATAACTTTCCTTCTTCAGAGATGTGTAATGCAATCTTTGGACAAGTGAATATGATTAAATGTATTCTAGGACAGTGAATAATGATTCTCAATGAATTCTGCAGCAAGCCTATTCAATTTCATTAACGTTGGCTAGATGAAAAAATTGTCTGGTATTATCCTGGGTGTGACTTTTCACTATTCCACTATGTGATAAATGCTAGTGAGTTACATATGGGGAAAAAATTAATAAAACGATATACTGAAAACATTATCTCACTGAATAGTGGATGGATAAGTCAAAGAATAAAAGACAAAACTTAGGGAGTTGCTTAGAGTTAAATAATGTACATAATTCTTGTTTCATTATTGTTCTCTCCATTAAGTTCTATGCTATTTCTTTGGATTGAGCTCTTCCTAATAATGTTTATACAGGTCTCTAGCCAGTTCTAAATGATAAGACTGAGTTGTGCATGCAAATATATACCCCCGATGTGCAACGGGCAAAATTGCGTTGTCAAATAGAACTATGCAGATGTGTTGCTACCAATTCACTTAGGCTCTTGATATGAGTAGAGGAATGTGAAAATTTAACAAGATACCTGAGAAATTCAGTTTGCATTGAATACAATTGTATAAAATTGTTATCCCCTAACAGTTCTCGTCTGAGTAAGATACTATTTTTCTTAGCTTTTAGAGATGAGTAAAAGAGAACCAGTGGCACTTATCTTTTTTTTAAAAAAGGCAGAACTTTATTTGCTCTTTTGCAATAATTATTTCTCTTCACTTGGTAATGGCTACCATAAATAGCATAATCTTAGAATGTCATTATTATCAAATATTTATCAAGTCCTCTTCCATTGCATGCAAAGGTTGTAGAGATTAATAGAGTTGATTAGAAACAGCCAGTGTTCTCAATAGTTTATAATCTATAAACAATTCAGAAGAACATAAAAGATACTATGTTCTTGAAGCTTAGAATGGCATGATCTATTATTCTGTATTTTTGCTCTCTCGTCCTTCTAGAGTCTCCTATCCTAAATGGGTTCTCCCAAAAGTCAGTTCCTGAGACAAGAATTTGGATGCAAATAGTTTATTTGGGAGGTGATCATAGGAAGCACGGTGAAAGAGTAGAGAAATGAGACAGAGAAGGGAGACAGCCAGTAAAGGGTGTGTTCCTAGCATGTTACTGCTGTGAACAACAGGGCTCAATCCTGCCGTGGACACATGGAGCACACACGTAGGACACATCTCAGAATTGTTCCTTCTCCCAAAGGGGTGAGGAAATGTGGGTGTTTATCCTCCAACTCCTGTCCCTATGTGGTTGAGGGTTGCTATAGGGGCATTAAATCCCAGACCCTGTGTGCATCCTCCTCACACAGGCCCAGCACAATTCCACTGGCAGAGAGATACAGAAGGGAGGGAGCGGTTTTGCCAGTATAGAAATTCTCCACAGAAGCAGGTAGGTGACCTCTGTGGAGGACCAAGGGGAGTTGATTGGGGTATTTATAGTATCTGCTATATCCTCTTTTTTTGTTTGGGTAGAAGTTAGACCTGACCTAAAGCCATCATCAGAATATCTAACATTCAAACATTTTAACCACTACTTTAAGGCACCATATACTTCACTTGTACTAAAAATTACAGTGTTTAATTTAGTCTTGAATAAGCTATCCTGATTTTGAATAGCCTAGAAATTAGCACCCATATCTGGATCATTTTTTTATCACAAGCGTTATACATTGGCATTTTTTTCTTGTCATCATTTTTTTCTTATAGGGCAATAGGTACCTAAGAAAAGAAGTTATCCATCTTATATAAGACAATTATCTCAAAAGAATCAAAGTAAAACTGTGCTAACCAAAATAGTGGATACTTCAATGTCACCAAGCAATTGCATATTGTAATTCCTGAGGTTATATCCATGCCAAACAGATTCAATCAAATTCCATTTCAAAAGACTTAGTTCAATAAAATCTATTTTTAGAGATTGTCTTCATGACAGGGAACAGCCAGTTTGAAGGTTTCCACCAATTTCTTAAAAGATTGTGTGGGTGACCTAAAGATATACGGTGACTTTAAATGGTCAGAGGCAAGTCAGGTGTGGGGCAAAAATAGTAAAAAGTGAGCATCATCACAGCCTTCTAAAAATGAGGCTGGGTATAAGTGCAACTATGGCAGTATTTAAAGGCATTTAAAAGGAAAGACTATTAGAGTCAGCACATGAAGGAGGCAGAAGCGAAAATGAGGAAATTAGGACAATGCCATTTTATTACTTAGGGTTCTGGCAAGTAATGCAAGACATGCTAAAACTGAGTAATTTGTGGAGAGTTTTAAGAAATAGATTACTTATAAAAGTATGGGCAGGATTATGGAAACCACAATGGATTGTGTAATAATCAGGACTAGTAACAGCAGGGAGGAGGTTCAGAGCCTTAACGGGCAGGGAGTAAGAGAAGTTACCAGAAATCAGAGAGAACTGTGAGAACAAGGCCACCTTACAGGAGCTGTGTCAGTGCTGACTGATGACCCCACAGAGATAATACCAGAGCAATAAAAATTCCAATCTCACCTGCCAGTCCTTGCTTTTGGACAACCCCAACTAGAAGCCAAAGGGCGGGGACTATGTGGATGTCACCTATCCAGGTCAGCTACCAGGAGCAGAGGGCATGATGGAGAGTGGACTTGGAGAGCAAAAGGAGACATCTAGTGCCAGTGTTATATGAGAGGACCTTGCTTAATTTATATGCAAGATAGCAAGATAGCCAAGAGAGATCTCTACCCCCCGGGAATTTCTGCTCTTCTTGAATTGTCATGAATCAACTTGAGAGAAAGCAAGTGGAAGTTTGCCATCTCATTTTGCAGTAAGGTGTCCCCTAATGTTGGACGTGAAAGAAAGGATACTTGGTCACTACAATGGCAGAGAGTCTAAAATGTCAGGACCCCATTTATAATCCTAAAGAGGATGTGTAGCTCCCTGAGTTCCATTAATTTGTGACAGACTCAGAGAGAAGAGTCCCCATAATCATAAATTAGCAGCATCCCCCCTGTACACCTGGACATTTGTAGAATTTGACCTTGTGCTTCAGAAGCTTTAGGAGTCCCCATGGTGCTCCCAAGCATAATTGCATTAGACTGGTAGCTGCTGCTTATTATGCCCTGGGGGAAATGAATGACGTTCTATAACATGACTTTGCCTCAAGTCAAATAAATTTTTTTTTCTAACTGCATGAAAGTGAAAGACACCGGAGTTCTATCATTTCTGGAGCTTTGTACTCATGGCTACGTCAATATCCAGTTGTGGGAAGATGGGCAGCAGTTGACTCAGATGGTTTCTCCTCATCTCTGAGGATGGTTTGTAGCAACTTTTCTCACAGTGACTTAAGAAAATCCTGTATATATGTGCTTTGGGAGGCAGCAGGTAATGCTAAGCCTCAGAGAGCCAGAGAAACTTGGACTGTGACGGCAATTTCCCTTGCTTGAGAGGAATTCTCAGATAAGAGATTGAGCACTCCTTTCTCCTCTGCCATATGGTGCTGCAGTATCATTTAAATTCAAAAAGCCAAAATTCATAGACTGAGAATTGCAGTTGGTAGACACTCCTAATTACTTTACTGATATAAGTAGGTACAGAGAAGCGTAATAATTTAAGTGCTTTCAGATACTGAAAACCGTGCTTTCAGATACTGAAAACCGTGCTTTCAGATACTGATAGGAAAACCTCCAAACCTAATGTTTTTTATCTTCTGATTCAAAGGGAAGACCCAGGAAAAAAAAAGCCAAAGAAACAGGTTAGGCAAATTGATATAATTAGCAAATTTTACTTTAAAAAAAAAAAAAAAAGCTATGCTGCTGACCAACTGCTGGGAACCCTTTAAAATGAGATTTATTATGGCAGGTTTCTTAGAGCAACAGAAAGAAACCCATTAAGCACTAATTCCCACAGATATTGTTAATGTTAATAAAAATCATAATTGTGAAAGAGGTAGGTATGCGGCCAAGCTATTTGACAGAGGAGTTTTTACTGAATAGCAAAATAATTCTAAGAAGTATTTGCTTCAGATAAATAAATATACCTAGACTAGGTAGGGTGGAGAAGTCCAGTTTATGAGTCTTAGTAGAGATTTACAAGCGAACATATTTTTTAAATTTTTAATGCAACCTAAGAAGGCAAATTGTAAGAGAACAGTAGTTCTCTCTCCTTTAGGCTAAAAGGAAATGGAGCATGAAGATGCATAGTTTGGCCCTGAGGAAATCTAAGGGAAAACTGAGTTGCCACTCTGAGCAACTGTGAGAGGAATGGAGAGCCTGAGAGGACAAAGAAATAAAGATGACCTTGAATGCTCTTTGGGAGTCCTCCTTTCTGTATCAATCAAGATTTTTTCAATTGAAAAAATAATAAGAGGAAAGAAGGAAGGAAGGAAGGAAGGAAGGAAGGAAGGAAGGAAGGAAG
>NW_006431210.1:6054346-6070638 GCF_000325575.1 Pteropus alecto
AAGAAAGAAAGAAAGAAAGAAAGAAAGAAAGAAAGAAAGAAAGAAAGAAAGAAAGAAAGAAAGGAAGAAAGAAAGAAAGAGAGGGAGGTACGGAGGGAGGGAGGAAAGTTATTAGCTTAAGTAGTAGGGGTAGTTTCTTTTCAGGTACAGCTTGGTCCAGAGATTCAAAGACATCGTTGGGGCAAGACTGATCTATTTTCATCATTCAGTTCTTTGGGACAGGCTCTCCTTTTGTGGAGATACAACAGAGAAAGCTCACTATTCTCCCATAGCTGTTTTCCCCTTACTCCTTTGAAATGAAATCTCAGATTTTTGGCTGGACACACAACCTCCTGAGATAAAGCTTACAATTCCATGCCTCTGTTGCAGTTAAGCAAAGCAGTGTGACTAAGTTCAGGCCAATGGGATTCAAGTAAAAGTTTTGTGATCAATTTCCAAAAAGTGTTCTTGAAGGATCCCTCTTTACCTCTTCTTCCTCTCTACAGCCTGGAAGTTCAAGCATCTGGGACCATCAGGTAGAGCCATGTTAGCAAGGATTATAGAGCAAGAGAAAAAGAAACCACCACACAGCCCTGAATTACTTACCTCTAGACTTTTATCTATGTGAGAAAAAATACATTTCTATCTTGTTTAAATTATTGTAAATTTGGGTTTCTGCCTCACAGCAAAACCTAATATTAATTAACACACATAGCAGAATGCTTACCACAATTTCAGGCTAATATCCTATAAGGTAAAGTCCCATAGCATACTATACCTGCCTCTCTCTCAATAGTCCTAAAAAGAATTTTGAGCATCTCAGTGGCTCTGATTGGGTCACAGGCCAATCCCTGAACCAATCACTGTGGCTTGGGCTCTGACAGGTTTAACAGATGTGTCCACTGCTGGGGCTGAGAGTAGAGTTTTCTCCATCTAAAGTGCACAGAGGGGAAAGAACAAATGTTCACTATGCTTCCGAAGCCGGATTTCCTTCCCTTAATTTTATGATTTTTATCAAAGATGTGATCATCCTTCTAGGCTCATAACATTTTACGCATAATCCCTTACTTCTTGATATTGTCTCTTGGGCTTGATATGGTCTCTTCTCCAAAATCTCTCAGAAAAAAAAACAAACAACAGATACAAGAGACCCATTACGATATGGTAGTGTAATGTTTGGGGGAAAGTAAATGATATGTATGTCCCACAATTTTCTGAGAAAAATATTTTAATAACTGTTTTAACCATAATGGTTAAAAATATACAAATCAACAAAATAACTGATTAGTTTCTTCAAAAGTGTCAAGGTTCTGAAGGACAAGAAGGCTGAGTAACTGTCACGAGTTAGAGCAGACCAAAGAGACATGACAACTGTAGAGTATAGAGTTTACAGCAGTCATCACGATCCCCAGTCCCTGGTGGTCACATCCTTGTATCATCCCCTCTCCCTGACTTGTTTCTAACCAATAGAATATGGCAAAGGTGATGGGATGTCATTCTGCGATTATGTTACACTATATAGACTCCATATTGCTGCCTTTGAAGAAATTAGTGGCCATACCCACCAGGCAAGGAGCTGAGAGCAACCTCTACAGGCTTAGAGTAGCCTCTAGTCAATAGCCAGCTAGAAGCCGGGGCCTTTAGTCCTATACAGCGGGAGTCCCCAACCCCCAGGGTGCCGACCAGTTGTTACCAGTGTAGCCTGTTAGGAAACAGGATGCACAGCAGGAGGTGAGCAGCAGACAAGCGAAGCTTCATCTGTATTTGCAGCTGCTCCCCAGCACTCAGCTCTTCCTCAGATCATCAGATATTAGATTTTCATAGGAGCACTGGTCCCTGGTGCTTCGCTTTATTGCTCTTCACAGATGTTGCATTTCTTACAAATTGAAGGCAAGACCCTTCTCCAGCAAGATTACAACTTGCTTTATTGCAGTGGTTTAGAACAGAACCCGCAATATTTCTGAGGTATGTCTGTAGTCTCAAGGGAATAAATTCTGCCAGCATCTGAGTGAGTTTGGAAGTGATTCTTCCCAGTTGAGACCAGCCCAGCTGACGCTTGATTACATCCTTGGGAGACCCTAAGCAGAGGATCCAGTGAAGCTGTGCCCAAACTCCTAACCCACAGAAACTCTGAGATAATTACTGCGGGGTTTTAAGCTGCTAAGTTTGTGGCAATTTGTTGTTATACAGTAATAGGTAACTGTCTTAATCAGCTTGAGCTGCTATAACAAAATATCATAAACTGGAGAGCTTAACACCAACAGAAATTTGTTTCTCATGGATCATGGTGCCAGCGTGGTGGGGTTATGGTTGGAGCCCTCTTCCAGGTTGAAGAGGGCTAACTTCTTACAGTTCCCTCACATGGTAGTTAAAAGAGAGCTAGCTCTTTGATCTCTTTTTATAATCCCATCCACCCTCATGATCTAATTACCTCCCAAATGCCCCACCTCCAAATACCATCACATTGGGGATTAGATCTATGAATTTGGGGAAGAACACAAACATTCAGGCCATAACAATAACTAATATGACAACTAAATGCAATGTAGGCCCTGGAACAGAAAAAAAGGATATTAATGAAAAAACTGGTAAAATCCAAATAAAGTCTGTAGTTTAGTTAATAGTCAAGTATTAATGTTAATGCCTTAGTTTTAATCATTGTACTATGATTATGTGAGATGCTAGTATCAGGGGAAGCCGCATAAAGAGCATATGGGAACTCTGCTACACATCTAGAATTTCCAAAATAAAGTTAAAAAAAAACCACACAAATAAATTTAAAAGTACACAAATCAACTATAACACTTGTGAAAAAATAAGTCTTGATTCTGTTGGCTAGCAATCGTGGGACACCACGTTCACCTCTCGTGTGCCCACATTTCCCTCTTGTCATCCTCGTCTGCGCATGTCAACACCTGAGCAGCAGTTCTCTCCTTGGCACACAAATTTCTTATTTTCAATCATTTCATATCTCACAGCTGTAGTTACTTATAGTTTTAGTTTTTGTTACTATGATTATTTAAAAACAATTTTATATAAAAGATCTTTCCACCACTCTTCTTTCTCCCTAGAAATCTCTCTTGCTCCTGTCTCCTCAATAGCTTCTCTCATAACTATATCTCTGTCCCTTCCATACCTCTTTTCTCTCCATCTCTTCCTCATGTAGTTTAAAATTTCTAAGGAAAGATGAACAGGAACCACCAATACAAGGAGAACAAAGGGCCTCATGTGTTGCCATTGTTTATACTTTGGACAACACACAAAACCCACCCTCACCCCTTCTAAATTGCTTACACTCCATCCAGAATGCATCACTTCCCTCTACCTAAATCTTTACAACAGCATCTCAGCCCAGGGTAAAATGTCTCCCAAATGTTGTTCTTTCTTGACCTCAAGCAAGTTTTATGACTTCAAAGTTTGTAACTTTTTTTAAAATCTAGATCAGGTACACAACTTGTCAAAGGAAATGAATGTGGAGAGCCAGAAAGTTATTAAAAAATAGAGTTCATTTGTATAGATTATTGTTTGGAAAATAGGTAGTTCAACCTGAATCACAAACAAAACTAGAATAATAAAGGTTATTATTGTTCACCATTAACTTGGTGAAAATGTCCTATATCTAGCTGAAAAGGGCTAAAAAATTCATAGAATAGATTCCTTACTTTTATTTTGTTGTATAGACTTAAACACTTCTTAAACTTATTGGGAGCACTCAGGGCTTTTTCTTGCTACTCACCCTGAACATTATGGACTGCTGTGTAGATCTTAATATCAACAATATTGGGTCAGTGTCTACTACTGCTCTGCCTTTGAGATGCTTAACTAGTCCTCTGAAATTATAAAACCTTCTTTTGAAGTGTAGATGGAACAAGACATCCTCTAGTACTGAAGCAGAGGCACAAAACCATAAGTATGTGGAGAATATAAAATAAATCTCCTTTATTTAAAGGGCGCAAAGATAAATAGGAAAACATGGAGGAGAACTAAATTAAGGCCCTTATACTCACAGAAGTTACTATTAACTGTTCGTTATTTTTATTAAGTGATGTACATAGAAAAAGATTTGAATTTCTTATTTCAGAATTACCTGTTTAAAGTAAATTTTAAAGTGCACTTAGTCTTGAGGGTTTTCCCTTATCTATGTGACACAGTAAACTTTTAGATACGTGGACTTCATGAGTGCTCTGTTTAGAGAAACGGAAACTTGAATTCAAGCAGAAATAAATTTAATTTCAAAGTTAATGCTTTCAGGTTTGTTGGCATGCCTGACAAGATTTTATTCTCTTGAATGTTGGGTTGGGCTCTCAGTGTTGACATGAAAGGGAGTCACATGTGTCCAGTAAATGCTGGCAGGTGGGAGAAGGCTGCCCTGGCAGGTTGGGCAAACTACTGGTAGGTGCCTTTCAGTCCCACACCCCTTAGAGAGGGAGTGAGGATTTAATGGTGCTTGTGAGTTCTGTGCAGAGCCACTGAGAACTCAGATCCTCCAGAGACTATCTAAAAAAGAATGAACAGGAGTTTAAGAGGTATCAGGCTTCTTTGGAAAGTTTTCAGGCCTCAGTAGCTCAGGAGAAATTGAATATATTTCTAATGCACGTGTGTGTGTGTGTGTGTGTGTGTGTGTGTGTGAGAGAGAGAGAGAGAGAGAGAGAGAGAAACGAGAGTAGGTAAAATAAAACATTTTTAGTCTAGGTTTTCTTGATTCATGTATATATAAGATCATGTCTAAATATATCACATTATGTACAGGTTACATGAGGAAAGACTATCAAAATCGAATTTCTTGTGACAACATGGATGGACCTCAAGATAATCATGCTAAGCAAAATAAGCCAGACAGAAAAAGTTGAAAATCGCATGTTATCACTTATTTGTGAGATATAAATCTAAAAGCAACACCAGGACAAACAGAGACTCATGGACATGGACTATAGACTAGCGTTACTAGAGGGGAGGGGGTGAAAGGAGGTGGGAGGTAGATGGGGTAAAGGGGTCAAATATGTGGTGACAGAAAGAAATGTAACTATGGGAGGTGAACACACAGTGTAAATATATATATGCCTTATTGTTAAAATGTACAGCTGAAACTTATTGGATTTTGTTAACCAATGTCACCATAAAAAAAATTTAAAAATTAAAGATTAAAAAAGAATGAATTTCACCTGTAGCTTGTCAAACATCTGGCTGCTTTACATTTTGAACCTTGCACACAAATGCATGCACATGTGCTTGCTTTTGCCAATAAAGACCACACTGCTCAACCACTTTCAACTGAACATGACCTTTGAGTTGTTTTTCCAATAGTGGTTTGAGATTTACAATGTTATTTCCTCTCATGTGGTTGTATTTGTGACCCAGTACACATGTTTCCAAAATTTCTGACCGAAGTTACATTTTTCAGCTCAGAAATAGTTTTTCTCAGTGAAAAGCTAAGTGGTTTGGTAGTAATAATTTTAAGATTTCTTGAGCATTCACTAAACATTGTCTTCATACTTTATTTCGATGAACTCATTTAGTCTTGATAACCCTCTTATGTAGATCTTATTACTAATATCATTATTAGTCCCTTTAACGAATGGACAAAATTGAGACACAGAGAGGTTGAATAACTCACCCAAGAGCACACAGCAAATAAAAAGAGCTGAGATACAAACTCAGAAAGTCTGGTTCTAAGGCCTATGCTCTAAATTACTCTAAATAAATTGCTGTTACCATTGTGTTGTTTTCTACATTTTCCATAAGGGAAATCTTTAACAACTGGTACTTTAAAACATGAAATAAAAGGTAGCTAACTAGATTAAAATACTAGCTAGACCCGAAGGAAATTAGGATCTAATGGACAGAATACCTATCTTATAGTCTTTCTGTCTATAGTAGTGATATTTGCTGCTCACTGGAAATCCAAGTGCTCTCCTACATTTTCTAGGTCCCTGGTAATAGTTAGGGCTTTGTGACGAGTTCTGCCCATTGGTTGTGAGTGGAAGGAATGAAAATTGTGTCTGGACTGAAAATTTTGATTCTTCAGTCCAATGTGTGACTCTCCAGGTCTCTGTTCATTTGCCACGGTGACAGAAAATGCTACTGGGTCCAGATGCTGTAGCTCTATGGTGGTAAAGCCTCAGGAGGCTATGTCTACAAGTAATCATGGAACAGAGCCCCTCATAAGCCCCCCATCTGGATTGGAACCATGAATGAAAAATAAATCTTAGTTGTGTTAAGCCATGGAGAATTAAAGACTACTTTGTTTCTGATATTATCTGTCTAATATTGTCTACAAGTTTTACCAGGTTTTCTATGTATTCACTGAAAAGGCATTTGACCTCTCTGAGACTCATTTCCTTATTTCTAAAATATGAACTCTAGTGCTTTCTTGGCAGAGTGGACAAGGGGATTAAGTGAGAGCTCTTGGTATGATAGGCAAATAGGAGATGCTCAATAAATGGTAGCTATTGTAATTATTCAGTATTATACTACATAAAACTAATAGAAAAGCTCAAGTGACATAATACATAAAGGACATGAAGGATATTTTTTAGTAGAGCTTATTATTGGATTCCTATGCATTGCTTATAACTATAAAACAGCTAAAGAATATTTCCAATATAATGCATAAACAGAGCTATAATGCACATCTATTTTATAAATATCTCTTGTTTTGGCACCCAGCATTCATACTCTTGTCTTTTGTTAACTGTAACCCAACTTCCTATGGGAAACCTTCTCTTGTCCCATTCTCAACCAACATGCTTCAGGTGGGGCTCCAGAATCAAGTTCCTGAGGTCACTTCCTTAATAAATCACGAGAAAGCTCATCTCAGGGTCTGCATCCAGGAAAACTGATCTTAGACAGATGTGCAAATATTTCATGAGTATCAGAGAGATGTTCAAGAGTGGGCAGCAAGTAGAAGCCCCAAAGCGGTAGGAGCTGTAAGGAAGCATGAGTCAAGGGTCTTTGAGAATGAGAATGGTGAGTGAGTTAAAAAGACAGGAGAGGTAATCACAATGGGAACCAAGACAGAACAGTGGAGTCAACATAAGGACAGAGCACAGTGTAAGAGCTGCTGAACACAAGAAAGATGACAGGTCATGCTACTGGCCTAGCAGAATTTTGTTGAGCCACTAGAATTGCTGTGTGTCCCAGAATAACTTCTTGTTTTCCACAAGGTCTGGCTGTACAGCTATAGAGATGTCTTCCTGTCTCTTACTCCTCTGTGCATCCTTTCAATAAATTCCATTACCCAGTAACCCAAATATACGTCTGTTCTTTAAAAATCGAAAGAGCCTAAGAAACCTACACTATCAGAAGCAAAATTAACACCACATCATAAATGCCTTTACGATGCTTTAGGTGTTTAGAATATTTTTATAATTAATATAACCCTTCGGCTCCTTTTAATTTTTTTTATTATCAAAATTATAATGTAGTTTTCAATTTTAAACTTCCAGCTAATGTATCTTCCATTCTTCAGTGTCACTAATTTAATAACCAATAAAATCTCTTCTAATTCCGTAGTAAATGAGTTTGTTTTTGTGTAATTATTAAGTGAAATACACTTCTTCAGCATATTTATTGCATCTAACTTTAAAATTAAACATTTGAAATATCAACAATTTACAATAGAAAGAAAAAGGGAGATTTAAAAAATATATACACAAGTACTGAAGCTCGATCTATATTAAATTCTCTTAAGAGAATCCCTATTTCAAGTTTTGTTTCCCTGATACCTGTAGAGTGAAATAATAGTATCTTCATATTTTATATATTTCTTTGAGCTTCACTCTGACTTATTTTATAAGAATACAATTCAATATATTCTCCTACAAATAGAATGCGGTTATTGATTCTGTGATTGCTTGGATTAACATACACACACACACTCAAAACCCAAATAAATGTATAGGGATAGGTGATACTACTGCAACAGAATCATTGTAATTGTAATAGAAATACATTGAAAAAATATTATTTGCTAATGTAACCTATTTACTTGTCTGCTCTTATAAGGCTCTCGTATAGTTTAGCTACATGTCAGGAAGGTACAAAACTTCATGAGATTAAGACAAAATGAAACAACCACCTTTCTACCAGGGGGAGCCATTTGCTAGCAGTTACTTTATCTTTAGGAAATTTTGACTTGAATTTCTTAATGCACCATAAAAAATCCCTTCATTACCTCCCAGGTACTTTTATGAAGTACATGATCTAGACAGATAATCTAGGGGATATGCTAAATTGAATAGAAGAGCTATTTGCTATTTTTTTTTCTTTTTTTTAAGAAGAGATTTGCATGAATTCAATACAGATGACCTCATTTTCTGAGCATTAGCAAATAAAACTACGCATGTTAATGGCTTCCATAACATTGGAGCATGCCACTCCAATAATTACCCTTAAAGATACACAATCAGTGATGGCAATTCTGCCTCATTGAGAATGTGAAAAGATTGCCTTAAATATAAAATCAAGTGCCCTTAGCCTTACTCATAAGGGAAATGCAAATTAAAACTACCTTTTGCACCTTACTGTGAGGAAAAGGCCAACAGTTTCTTGACACACTCTGCTGGAAAGTCCTGGGAAATGGGCCTCTTACATTGTGGGGCTGTAATTTACACAAACTATATGGAGGACAATTTACCTATTGAAATTACAAATATACCCATACCAAATTTCACTCACAGCAATTTTTCCAATCAACACACTTGCACTTGGGAAAAACTACTTCGTTAAGCTATTAATTGTATCCTTGGTTGTCGTATCACAAGATTGGAAACAGCTCAAATATCCATAGATGGGTTATTGATTAAATTAATATGGTATGTCCATCCTTTGGAAATCACGAAGCCATAAAAACAAGTGGAAAGTTTCTCTAAGAGCTGATGTGAAAGATCTTGAAGATCAATGTTTAGAAAAAAATAATCCGAATGGAGAGAAGTGCATAGAACAAGTAAAAAAAGAAAAAAAGAAAAAAATATGTTCATATGTGCTGGCATTTCCATAAAGAATGATGAAAAGATACAAGAGGAAGTAATAAAAATGATTACCTATGGGGATGAGGAATGGGAGGGAATTTGGCTGCAGGAGAAAGAGAGCGAGACAGTCTTCATGTAAAGTATTAACTTTAGAGCATTAAGTAACAATCATAGTAATAATGATGATAATAAAATCAAGCTCTCAAATTTGCATCATTTCAGGGATAAGAAATATTCTAGTTTAGGAGTTGGCAAACTATAACCTGCAGACCAAATCTGTCCTGCTACCTATTTTGATAAAAACAAACAAACAAAAAAACTATGGCCTGTGGGTGTGGCTGTGTTTACAGCACAGCCACTCCCTTTCATTTTGTTTTTGGCTGCTTTCATGCTCCAACAGCAGAGGTGAGTAGTTGCCAGAGATAGTATGGAAAATATTTACATTTGGGGCTATACAGAAAATAACTTCACAAGGTGATCTGATCACAAATTCCTAACTGGGCAGGTCAGGGTGGCTAGTCATGCCCCAGGCCTATAACTTCTTTAGTGAAAACATTTTTAAGCTAGTCCTGTCTATTGTCCTTGTGCATCTAGGTTAACATGCCTTTGAAATGCCAGTAGTAATACCCCTGAGGTGTAAGGACCCTCAGGAGATGTTCCCCCATAGCACTTACATATTGCCTTTGTAATGCTGTGAGTCACTACCTTCACCCCTTTCTCATTCCAAGTTTTCCATTAAATTTGTAGAATATTTCTCCATTGGAACTTGAAATACACCAACTTGAGAAAAAGGACTAATTTAGTCACTTTATTAATTTGTATGTACCAAATAAAATATAAATACAATACTATAGTGCATACCAACTCATTTGTTCATTCATTCAGTAACTATTTACTGCTATGTGCCTACACTAAAGCTAGGGTCTGGGACTGGAGCAGTGAAAGGACAGGCAAGGTCCCTGCACCATACTTTAGATCCTTGTACTGAATGACCGCATAGACTTGCAGAGCTGTGTAGAATTTAAGATAATGCTGCTCGACTAATTTTACAGGTACACGCAAGAAGCTTCAGTGACTTACCTAAGGTCACTTGACTTCCTGGCAAGATCTGAACCAGAACCCAACTCTTAACCACCCATCTAGGGCTCTTCTGCATGAAAGGCCTTTTAGTTCTAGAACTAAAGCTGAAGTGTCAACTTTAATCTCATGCAGCATTTGCCAAAATGTCTGAAGACTAGGTGTTTCACAGTCTGTTAATAGGTGTTATGAGGAAAAGAGGCCCTAGGGTCAAATAGGCTTGGGCAACACTGGGTGAAAGTAAGTTACTGCAGGTAATGTTTATCATCAACTTCCACGGAGGGAATAAAGCATTGACCAGAAAAATGATTTTTTCTCCTACCAAAGTACCTTATGGGATGACCATGCTTTAGTACATTTTTTGAGTGATGAAATAGTGATAGCAGGGTTGTCTCTTATTATCCTTGCAGGTTATTTAAGTACATTCTTAGGAAAATTACAAGAAAGATTACTGATAACCTCATCATTCTTTATTTCTACTGTATTAGTCTTCCATAGCTGTGTAACAAATTGTCTCAAAACTTAGAGGCTTAAAACAATAAACATTTATTATCTCACAATTTCTGTGGGTCAGGAATCTGAGCTGAGTCCTCTGGCTGTCTCAATGGGTGGCAATCAAAGTGTCATCTGGGTCTGCAGTCATCTCAAGGCTGTCTGTGGAAGTACCTGCTTCTAAGTTTACTCTTGTGGCTAGTGGCAGGCCTCAGGTCCTTGCAGGCTGCTGGCTAGAGAAAATAGTTCCATGCCACATGGGGCCTCTTTATAGGACTATTCACAATGTGAATGTTTGCTTTCCTCAGAGTAAGAGCTGAGCAAGAGAGAGGAGGAAAGGAGAGGGAAAAGACAGGAGAGACCAGTTTTTTATAACCTAATTTTGGAAATGACATCTCACCTCTTTTGCCATATCCTATTTGTTAGAAGTAAGTCACTAGATCCAGCCCACACACAAGCGGAGGGGAGTCACAGGGTATGAACACCAGGAATCAAGGATCATTAAGAGCCATTTTAGAAGCTGCCCACCATACCCACTCTGTGAGATTCTCTTCTCACCTTAGCTGCCTGCTAGTTTATTCAGCAGATATTTCAGTAAAACAGCATTCCTATGTAGTGGTTGATATGAGGCAAGCACTTCCCAGTTTAAAGAAATCAAAGAAGCATTCAGATGGACTCAGGTCATGGCCGATTATCTTAAGGATATACAAGGAGGTAAGTCTCATAGTCCTTCTGTCATCGTTCTAGATATAGAGTAGTCCCAGTAATATTGTCAAAAACCCACATGTACTGCAATGCTTCTTTTGTGCCAGGTGCTGTTCTAGGTTCTTTTCATGTGTTGATTCATTTACTCCATATTACAATCCTAAGAAAGGGGTGCAACTCTTATCCACTCTTTAGAGATGAGGATACCAAGGCGCAGAGAGGTGGAGGAATTTGCCAAAGGCCATGTGACACAGAAAAAGTCAGTCAGGATTTCATCTCTGGTAGAAAATCTCCAGAGTTTGTGGTCTAAACGACCATAAAACACTACTTCTAGGCAGCATACCTAGGATTTCACAAGCCCATAACTCAGCTTTCCTCTCTCTGCTTCCCTCTCCTCTACTGGAGCTATAGGTCACCAGATGCTTGTCAGAAAGCAACAAGATAAGAGTTGAGAATTTCCTCAGTCACCAAATATTTATAAATGCCAATTATATGCCAGACTCTGGCAGCTCCCTACTGTGGTGTGTTCAGTACAAGAGTATGTGTCATGTTGTTTCTGTTAGTCTCAGAAGGAAACCTTTTCTCAGCCCTGTGCCGTTCTCGAGACACATTATCAGCATCTAAATCTTCTCCTGACCAAACTGGGAAATGCCAGGGACTAAGGGTCATTTTGTCTTTTCTTGGTTTGACTTGGTTCTCTGTATGCTTTCAAAGCCAGACTTCTAAAAAGGGTGGTTTATATTCCCTGCCTCCACATCCTTTCCTCCCAACCCCTTCCCATCTGCTGCCATCTGGTTTCTGCTCCTTACCACTGGACCAAAATGGACTTTGCTAAAGTAACTGGAGAATTCCTGGCTGCCTATACAAGGTACACTTTTCAGTGGTGTCATACTTTACTTCTCTGCATTCTGTGTCACCACTGGCCTCCTTTTTTTCCCCCTTTCTTAGTTGCTGGGACATCACCCTCTCTGCTGGTTCTTCTACCTCTTTGGCTACTCCATCTCAGGGTCCCTTGTAGGCATATTTTTTAGTTTCTTAATTTGGGATGTCTTTAGGGTTCTTTCCTCAATCCCTCTTTCATTCTCTCTAAATTGGGTTCCTCCAAATTTCATACATGGCCACAGTGTTCCACATCTTTATCCCCCCAAAACCCTTCCTCTTGAGTATCAAATCTCTGTATCTAAATGCCTATTAGCTACCTCCTTTTGGATGTCCTAAAGAGACTTAAAACATGACATGTCCAAAGCTGATCTGAGCATCTGATCATGCTCCCCATTTCTTTGACACTACCTCCCACCCAAATGGCCAATCCAGAAACTCCAGACTCATTCCTAATCTTGACTTCCTTTATCTTGCCTCCACCATCAATTTCTGGATTTCACCCTCTTGATAACCTCTCCTATCCCTTCCTTTCTAGGCCCAACCATTTGGGTTTGGGCATCCTACTCTCTTGCCTAAACTTTTACAAATGGCTCTTTACTGGTCTACTTGATCCTACTCTCACCCTTTCCAGTATATTCCTTCTACTGCTGTCATATTTTTCCCTATCAACCAAGTCTGAACATTTTATCACTGTTCAAAATGCTTCAATGGCTCCCAGCTGCTTAAAGGTTAATACCTAACAATGAGGAAGATAAATCCTTGATAATATGGTTATCTCCCTTTAAGCCTCATCTCCCAAGGCACCCTCATTAATAATAAATATTGTGTATTACTTTCAAGGACTTCCTTGTTCCCACTTGGAATCCTCCCATCCCTCTTCCTAGTGTCTGGAGAACTCTTATTCATTCCTCAAGTTTCAGTTCAAATAATACCTACCCTCACAAACCCTTAGGTAGACCTGGGCCCACCATCTGCTTTGCTCTTGATGATCCACCATTCTGCTTATCAGATTGCACAGATTATGTTCGACTCTCTGACTCCTCAGAGATTTGAACTCAGTGAGGATAGTTAAGTACATAGTAGGATCAAGAAGCTTAAGGGCAGAGAGGCAAAGCAATACATTCAAGCTTCATGCACAAACTCAAAACCATTTTTCTACTTTGGTGGGCTGGAAATTGAGAATTCACTGGTCCCCTCTCCAAAGTACTTTCCATGTTGTACTCTTGATAATCTTTCAAAGCACACATCTGATCATCTCATTCCACTGTACATATACCACATCCTGCTTAAAACCCTTTATGGCTTCTTCTTAGCCTCGGGTTAAAACAAAACCAAAAATACATCTTAACCTGACCTACACTATCTTCAACTCCTACCCCACATTGTTCCACTATCTGTGCTGCAGCCAAACTGACCCTTTTCTGGGTTCCTGTACTTGCCTCCCAGCCCCACTGCAGGGACTTTGCAGGTGCTTCTCTGTCTAAATGTCTTTTCATTCTTCCCCTGGTCCATTCATCCTCATTCCCAGTCCTCAGTCCTAGTGCTGCTTCCTCGGGGTAACATTCCCATCATGTGCAGATCAACTCCCTTGTGTATCTCTCTTCCATAGAATTTTTCACATTGCATTTTGGTACTGAGCAATGTGATGGTTTAGTCAGTGCCTATCTCCCTAGGGCTGGCTGGTGAGCACCGTGAGGGCAGGAATCATGTTCCCTACTGCCTTCCAGTGCCCACAGTGTTTGGCATAAGGGAGCTCAATACATACTTGGTGACTGAGTGATTGAGCAAGTGAGTGAATAAATGAAGACCAACAATAACAGGGGTTTTTCCTACTGCTTTCACTCTCACCACTCCCCTGTATTTGCATATGTTCCTTAATAATTCTTCGAAGTATTTTCAGATATCTCATTTGGTATTAACAATTGATTTCAAGAGTAGGAGGGTCAAGCCATGCAGGTGACTTGTCCAATGTTACACGGCTAGTAAGCAACAATGTAGGACTGGAACCAAGCCTTATCACTTTTCAGACCAGGACTCTGACCATTAAACAACCAAAAGCAAAAGAAGATAATGTAGAACTTAATAGGGAGAATCTACACAAAAGACAAAAAAAAAAAAAAAAAAGAAAGAAAAATAAATATCCAAATAAATTAAAACAAAA
This sequence comes from Pteropus alecto, assembly GCF_000325575.1. NCBI lineage: Eukaryota > Metazoa > Chordata > Mammalia > Chiroptera > Pteropodidae > Pteropus > Pteropus alecto. Next base: position 6,068,612 of record NW_006431210.1, read on the forward strand.
ACACTAAAGTTTTATTTTAGGCTGACAGAACTTTGGTTCATGGAATATGGGCACAAATACTCTAAATGCTGGCATTTTAGCACACGTGGTTTGGGCTTTGAGAAAACTCGTCACGTTTCTTACAACAGGGCTCAGTTAATATTGTCATAATTCTCATTAAAAGGTAGATATTTAATAAATGTTCACCATTAAATTGTTGGTGGGAACAGTCTAATTCTGGAAACTTTTTGTCCTTTCCTTAACGAGACTATTTATTATTTATTTTTATAGGGAGAGAGAAAAGTTAAATCACTTAACAGGTTAAGAGTAGCTGGATTCATTTAATTCGTAAAGAATTAAAATAGTTTCAAAGAGCAACCTCAAACTAAGAATACTGTTCATTTATCTAACATTTTGAAAAGACCTACTATTTAAACACAATTTCTAAATGTATTTAAATGTTCTAAATGTTAAATTTTTAAATTAAGAAAACGATTGCCTTTATATTATGTGAACACACGCTTTTAAGTTATTTACCTAATAAATGGACAAGTAACTGTTAATATACATAAAAAGTTAGATATTTACTTAATGTTGATTATACTGAAAGCTCCGTGCCCTTCATAGCCAATTCTAGAGTCCCCACTGTTCCACTTATGTTTAAAACTCATTTAACCTTGAGTTTAGTCTACCTGGCTGCACTTTCTTTAGGGACGAGAGGCGTGAGGCAAACGAGGGTATAAAACATAACCTAGATGTACAAAAATTCGTGTACAGGGAACCAGTCCGTTATTAACTAACGAGAGAATTGGGTGACAGCTGAAAGTCCACAAAGTTTCACTTGTTTGATGTAACGTTATGCAGCCTTTAAAATTAATTCCTGCATTTGCGCATATTTCCAGCGAATAGACATTATTTTTCTAACTAGGAAACTACAAGTGAAAAAAGCGAAAGAAAAGTCGCGCTTCGCTTGCCCCACTAGGTCTTTCCAGAGCTAAAGGCTTGTCTGAGGGCTCCGATGAGTTTTCAGCACCGGAAAACTTGTCTTGGTTCCCAATCTCCTAGGCAGGACGCCGGGCGCGCTCCGCTAGGCGGACCCCGGCGTCGCCACCCGCGGCTCCCTTGCTACGTCGGGTGCGGGGCGCCCCGGGCGGCGGAGTTCTGCTAGCCAGTCCTACGCGTGGAGGACTAGTGCAGCGCGCCTGCGCTCTCAGTCACGTGGTGGGCGCTCCGCGCAGAGCAGGTTAAAAGTCACGACCATAGCGAGCCCGCGAGCGTCCGGCCGGCGCGGCGCTCTCCACTTCTCTTAAACCGATTGTGATAGAGGCCGCTCCGCAGTTGTCGACCACCGCCCGACCCCTCAGCCCAGCTCAGCCTCCTGCAACGAGCGGAGCCACCTAGCACACTTCTTCGCCAACAACACAGGCGCGCAAAACCGCGTCTTTCAACTGACAATGAAACCTTACCCGCGAAACACAACCACTCCGGACGAATGGGCGCGAGGCCTGAAGGGGGAGGGGAGAAAACGGTTGAGCCAAGCTCCGCCCCAGATCGCGCTCCTATTGGCCAGCCCGAGGTTTTGGGCCCGCCCACTAACGGACCTGTCGCATTGTGACAGGTGGAAAGGCCAGTTCCTGTTGGGTTGGGGGCGGAGTCAGAGGTTGCCTGAGCTCCGCCCGGACTCCAGGGGGCTCCTCCTCCTGCTCTTTACGGCGCGGCGGGCGGCTGGTGTGAGAGGAATGTCATTGCTGCTCGGAGCCGAGGTGCCGCCTCCGTCTGCTCCAGCTCTTTCTCTGGCGCCCTCGTCCCGTCGGCTTTCGCCGCTGCCGCAGCTGCACTGGTGATACGGATGGCTAGTGGAGCGCTAGGGCCATCCGAGTTGAGAGAGCGGCGGTCGCGGCCGCTGCTGAGGCGTAGACTCCCCGCCGCCGCCTCCACCCCCTGTTCCCCGGCCTCGCGGCGCTGAGGGCGGGAGCGCGCGGGGCTCTTCCCTCCTCCTTTTTCTTCCTCCTCCTCCGGGTCCCCGCCCAGCACCCCTCGCACCAGGC
>NW_006431210.1:6071090-6100483 GCF_000325575.1 Pteropus alecto
GACCTCCGGGCGCGCCCCCTGCCCGTGGGCGAAGTTTCCCGCGAGCAGCCCAAGGAAGGGTGTGAGGTTCCCCGAGTGGGACCTTGACCCCGAGTAGGGCAAGTGTGACGACTCTCAGGAGAGTGAACGAAGCCCCTCGCGGCCAGGTCGGGTTGCAGAGTCTGGACCCGCCACGCCGGGAGCCGGCAGGTCGTTCCTCCGCCGACTCGTGGCGGACTCCTGGCTCGCGGCTTTCGCGTTCTTTCATTTTTGCTGGCGCGTTTGCTGGTTGGGATGGGATCGGCCAGGATTGCCCTGTTGCGGTAGGAGGTGAGTGCAGAGGTGCAAGAACCCTGTCTGCTCAGCCGTTTCTCTTTTTGCTCTCAATATATAAGAAGGGGAAAAAAAAATGAGTGAGGTGTAGGAAAGGAAGTAATATCCTTGAAAGTGATCTGAAAGCTAGGGACTCTTATTTAACATTAGGTGTTTCCAAGAGTGGATTTTATCAAGGCCCTTAAGTGCACTTAGCACCTCACTGTTCCACAATTATCTTGGGTTGCTTTTTAGAGCAAGATCGTTACTCTGTTAGCTAAACTGTCATCCTCAGTATGTTATGTACAATATCCGAAAGTATTGCATTAGTTCCTTTATTGGTCTCTGCAGGAAGGTTTGGGATAAGAGAACAAACTGCCACAGTGATGGGGAGCCCTAGGTTATAACATCGGAGTTGCACATGTTATCAGGGACTGACCTGAATGTTTTAAGAAATTACTCCATTAAAAGCACTAGTAATTTAGACACTATACTGGTCTGTAAACTAGTATAGGTAGGAAGAGATTGTTTTAATTAATTTTTTTCCCAACTTGCCCAACCTGAGTTTTTTTAACGTGAGCTTATGCCTTTTAAACTAACTTAATTCATTTTATTGACCTACCAGCCTTGCGTTAATGTTACTTTCTAGACTTAACTAAACTTTAGCATATTTATCATTTGAAATACTGAGACAATCTTTTCGAGAGTTAACTAAATACATAGATAATATTTTGTGGAGAGAGTTACCATATTTCAAAATACTAGACTGGAGTTCCATTATGGATAGAAAAATTAGTAGTGCATCATCTATTGAACACCAGAGGGGCCCACTCATGGAGAATTCAGTTTAGGAAAACAGTTAACAACTGTGACATTCATCAGTGAAACATTTTAATTCCATTTTAAAAGTTTTGATTTTTTTCTAATACTTTTTAAAAAATAACTTTTATGCTACTTGAAATCATAGAAGAAAATAAATTACTGTGAAGTCTTGTGAATTAGACCAGTATTCTTAGTCTTATCTTTGAAACACCAAATTAGATAAAAATGAAATTGGAACCAGAAAACGAAAACTGCTGATATTTTACTGAACACTGAAAAGAGAAAGTTCTGTCTTTTCAGAGTACAACGGCAGTAATGCATGGCTGACCAAACATTACGGGTAACAAAAATTGTGAATAATATTTTCCGACAGTATCATTTTTACAAACGTAATACTGAATACTGTTTAGTAGTAATGTTGAGGCTGAAATTAAGGATTGCAGAAAAATTCACAGCTGAATAAGATGATTTTGTCATTTTTCCTTATTTTGAAGGAAGATTAGAAGTCAACATTAAGTTAGCCAAAGATTATTACTAAATTGAGTATTGTAGTCATGAAAAGTCTTACTGGGTTACTTCACAGATAATATTCTTTTTTTTTTTTTTTTTTTTAAGTATGGCAAAGAATCAAAAGTTGATTTCTTTCTCTGGTTTCAAGACTATGCCTGGAGAGCATAACTTTTATCCACATGAAAATTTGTTTCATTTCTATTTTTCTATGTATAAAAACACATTTCAGAAACATTCTTTAAATGTATAATATTTGAATTCTAAATCATATACACTAATCTTAATTTATGAGTTTTGCTTACTGATAGTTTTAATATTTATATTTTATTATATTCCTGATTAAATGTTTATGTTCGTGATGTTAGGTAATTCTGATTAGTAGTATAAACAGCCTTTTATAATAAAGGAATTGTTCCATTACTAGGAACAAAGATAAACCTAATGTTTAAGTATAATTCAGGTGACTTTAATGAGAGAATTAGGTTTCAGGCAAAAAAAAAAAGTCCTTGTTTGCTCACTTTTTTTCTTTTCACGTCTTTTAAAGATTTCAAGTAGTTAGGCTTTTCATTCTTCTAATCCATTCTTGTTGAAAAATTTTAAAGAGAAAGTTAGGTGTAGATTGCCTGTCCATTATTTGGACTTTTAAAGCAGTTTTCCTTCAGAACTACTAATAGTACCAATACTTTGATTTCCAATCTAACATCCTAGTGTTATACTAGCTTATGAGTTACAGATTATTGTTTTAACATTGAGCAATGACATGAACTTTTAATAATATTTAAATGATGTTCTCAGGTGTATCTACAAACTAATTTATTCTGGGCTTGCCTGATCCCTTTTTAATATCTCTGTTAGTGGCTTCATTTCTTAAGTATTTTTGGTGGAAAGTTTACTTTCTCTGTTTACTTGTTATTTCTATAAATTTTACAGTTCTTGAATTGTGTAAGACTCTGGTTATCTACCGAAGGTGACTCATTGTCACAGTTATACTTGTTTTTTAAATCATCGCTCAGATTTTTTTTTTCGTAATTCTTACCAGTTGTTATAAGGGGTGGTATATGATATTGAATATTATATACTTATTGATTTTTTAAGTATAATGCAGTTTTTTAGAACTTAGCATTGGTAATGGTTTTCTTACTATTTCACTTCAGTAGTTTCCTCCCTTATCAGTTGAGTTGATCAGACATGAGGAAGCTGTTTAAGAATATGTTCTGTGTACTTGCCAAACATTTGATTGATTAAACTAGTTTAAATAGCACCTAATTTTATCTTACTTTAATCAGGAGCCAAATGTAGTTTCTACTTACTTTTGTTGTAACCTAATACTTTTACTTATACTAACCAAGTATCTTTTCCATAACCATTATCTTGGTAAATTGTGGTAGCTTTTCCACACAGAGTCAGTGTAAAATCTCCCCATGAAAGGAGAGCTGCCTTTTCTTCTGCCTGCACAGGTTGTAATTAGAGTTCTCCCTAAAGCTGTAAAGAGGATTCTCTAAGCCATGAGTTTGAGCTGCAGTTAGCTGTAAAAGGGCAGAAGAAGCTGCAGTTTAGAGTTGAAACTTGGAATGCTATTTTTCACAGGAACTTGGTATAAATAGGTTAATTAGTATAAAACGTTTTCAAAGGAGCGATAAACCTTTGGAACATAAACTGTAAGTTGGGGACTACTTCCTGTGCTTTGAGGTCTCCATGTTTTTCTTCACTTTGCAGATGACAAAAAAGAGGCTAGTGACCTCAGTTCTGAAGAAGACAAAATGGGTAATAAACTAGTTTTAGAACACAAACATCCTCAAATCTAAAAAAGTCACTTTGACTGTGGAATCATTAGCAACAGCTACATTTCAGAACAGGTATACTTGTCGTTGATTTCATTGTAATTTAAAAGTTTTCTGGTCCTGAGCTCTTGATCATTTTAAGTTATAAGAGCACTTAGAGAGAAGGTGCCTAGGGCCTTTCAATGTTGAACTGGATGATGGGATTGGACCTGCTCCCATTTGGGGTAAGTGCGGTGGCTCCTGTAGGTAATAATCATGGGTTTCATGAGGCATGTAATAGGTCCTGGGGTAGTTAGGATCTGTCAGCAAAGACTTTGGAACTTTTTCTTTCCCTTTGGGGTTTTCATGTCTTGAGGGGTTAACTTGCATAAGAGTGCACATCCCTTACTGCCATATGTAGTTTACATAAAGACATTGGTTGTAGACCAAGCATTAGAAACTCAGAATAAGGATTTACATTTTAGGGTCTGACCTACTTGTGAATATGGGAAAGAAACTTACTAGCCTGTCTGTACTTAATCTGTTTCTGATTTTTATCCTCAGTAAGTTTTGAGTGCTTTGGAATATGAGAAAATGTTAAAAGTTCTCTTCATTGTAATATCTTAGTATTCATTATTGCATATGTGCTCTCAAAAATAGTGGAAAGATTAATATTTTTGAGTGACTGAATCATTTTTTTCTCAATTTGTGTACTTTGAAACTTACTACTCTTAGAGACAATATTGCAGTTAACCTGAATTATAAAGTATCCCACAATTCAACAGATCTATATTGCTAAATCATTATATTATGAAAAATTTCAAACATATAGAAAGTTGAAAGAATTTTATAGTGAACATTCATACTCAACACCTAGATTCTACAGTTAATATTGTACTTTATCATATCTTTCTATTACTGCTTTTAAATCCTATTTGTAGACACTGATAGTGCCTTCATTGTAATATGAAGAATGTTATCTTTGTTCCCCGACTCTGTGATAGAGGATCTCCTATTTCTGGATAGCATTTGTTTTCTACAATACTTAAACATAATGGATATAAATACTATATGATCCTCAGCTGGACTACAGATTAGAGTCACATTCAGTCATTCTGACTTTTTGTTAGTAACTTACCCGAGTACATTATTAGTCAGTACATTAGCCCATGTTTGTTAAATAACTTTGATGTCTGAGGAGAAACAGAAGTTGTTAGAAGGGTATTTATGGCGGTTTTATTAGACTTAATTTATGTAGAACTCCTAAATTCTTTTGAATTGTTAGAAGCTTATTTTATTGGTCAGCCTGTCGCTTACTCTGAATCTTAGTCATGCTCTTTCTTTGCCATGTTTTATCCAGATGTAATGCTTAATTTAGTTTTCTGTAAGGTTGCAAAAGTGGCTTTTGTTAGTCCCTACAATAAGTGGAAAAAAGGAATACATTTTCAAGTAATATAGGAACCACAAATATAATGCATGGACCAAATTAATAATATTGAAAGGGGAAAAAATATAAATAGTTATTCCATCATCTCATTTATTTGATTTACCCGATTCTGGTGAATAGTTTTTGTTTTTAAGCTGCTTTTTTTCTGAAAAGGTTTCTGTGCCCTCACTCTACCTATTTCTGACCATGAATAATTTCCAGGGATTTAAAAATGGATAGAAAGTGGCAATACTGTAGAACTGAAAATAAGAGAAGTGTTAGGTAAGAGTAAGGGTTATAAGAGGCCCTCATATTTTAGGTAAATGGTAAACTTGCCAGGAAGCCTAACCACTATTTGGAATTTAATATTTTGGGGAAAATGCTTTCATAGTTTAAAATGAAAGACAGCTAAACATATTTTGGAATATAACCTGTATGTAAACTGGTGAATGCCTTTTATGTTGGTCAAGTTTGTACTATTTTTTTAGGTAAATGAATTTCTAAAGAATTGTGACTGGTACCCTAATTACATTGATCGTATCATCTGTAACCATTTTTTTTCTTTTTGTGGAACAGTGTTGAAAGATAACTTTAATATATGGTCTAAATGGTAGTAAACACTTAGTTTTTACAGTGTCTTACAACTTGATTTTAGAGCTTAGAATTGAGGAGATAAGGTAACATCTTTTATTTCTGTAAATAAGATATTTCAATTCAGTGTTCCCTTCAAGGATTGAATAATACAGGTCTGCCTGTCTTGAAATCTGTGTCCTTTTTACTGTATTCTCTGCCTCCAAGACCGGCTTAAAGGAAAGTGTGCTCTGTTTAATTTGTTTTTTAATCAGCTGCCCTGATTTAAGTCTTACCATATTGGCCTGTCAAAATGCCTGGGCACAAACTGCTGTAGCTAAGGTCACTAGTTGGGTGATGGCTAATTACTTTGTTTTGATGTAGGAAAGAAGAGTTGATGGTGTGAAGTTTTTAAACCTGAATGACTAGGGAATTTTCAGATGGGGCATTTAAGGGAATGCTGAATGAAAGGAAGAGGTGATTGAATCCAAGTGAGTGTTATTTTCATTTAGATTTATTTTGTCTGTAAAAAGTTCATAATAGGTTAGAAGTATTAAGCCATTCCAACTACGAAGTGGAAGCTAAACTTTCAGTAGACCCAGAAGTCTGTAGCCAAAAGGACTTTTAGAGTACTTAGATGTTGGCTTATCTTGTTTTCTGGGCGGGAATCTGACTACCAGAGAAGTGAAGTACTTTTTCTAAGGTGGTAAGCTGTAGATTGGCTAGATTCTTTTGTATTCACTTTGAACCTGTGTTTACATTAGAGGGAATTTTTGGAGAAGTTGTTTGAATTTGTTATTTCAGAAGATGAGGGGAAGTTAGTTTCTACCACTTTAAGTTGACAATATTGGATATGTCGTTAATTCAAGTTTAGCTATGGAAACAGTTATTGTGTGAAGTTTGACTTTAGAATTAGTGATTTAAAAAATTTTATGCATCAGTTACCTGTAATTTAATAGTTTGTTTTCATACTTCGTTTTTTGACTTTTTTTCTTTATTCTTATCCAGAGGGAAATGTTTCATGAAGATATAAAGAAATTTTATGTTTATATTAGTAAAGTGTTAATGAATAGTTGATAATCAAGTTGATATTATTTCTTTTGGTGTTTCCTTTTAATTTATTTGTCATGCCTTAACAGATTTATTAGCTATTCTCAGATACCTAAATGTTTTCCTTCACAGTACCGTGTTCTTTAGTGGTATCTAGCAATTTCTCCAGCCTACAAATTACTGCAAATGAATGTGGTTTTTAAACGTAAATTATTGTACTGGCTTCAGCAGCACATATACTAAACTTAAATTATTGGATCCCCCCTCCATAGATAGATAACATTGCAACATCTACTGTTTTCTGTACTATTATAAAAATTAAAATATAGTAATTCATAATTAATTTCTAAAGTTTCAGTATATACACAGCTTAAATTATTGTTTGTTGCTTGCCAAATGGGTGGAATGGAGTTGGTGAAAGGGATTATGACTAGAAACTCACTTGGAATTGCCATATTTACTTGATGCATTTTCTTGTATAATTGACATATAACATTATTTTTAAGTGTATGACATAATGATTCAATATTTGTATACATTTCCAAGTCATCACCACAATAAGTGTAGTTAATATTTGTTACCTTACGTAGTTACAGAAATTTTTTTCTTCTGAGAACTTTTAAGATCTACTCTTAGCACTGTCTATTAAAACACCAGAACTCCTGTAAAGTACCATATACCCTATTTAAGTTTTAATAAAGTGAATTATTATACTGTCTTGTGTAATCTACAGGAAAAATAATGGCATACAGGATTATTGGAAGGCAGCACTCTTGTAAGTTTTGAGATATTCTTTGAAAATGTTTTCAGTGTTTACATAAGCAGGGAAAAAGAAACGTGTTTTACAAAGGTTTTATTATCAGTGAGAAGGTGTTCAGTTAATATAAAACATTCTGAAAAGTATATAAATCTAATGTATAGTGTAGTGACCAATTTTAAAATAAACACCCATGTGACCAACACCCAGATTAAGAAATAGAACTTTTCCACCACCTCAGAAGCCTTGATGTGTGTTTTCTCATTCCCTTCCCCAACTTCTATAGTAATTACATCCATGTTTTTCTTCATAGGTGGTATAATTCTGTGTGCATTCCTAAATTATATAATTTAGTGTTGTCTATTTTAAAACTTTAGATAAATGAATTTGTGGTTCCCGTGTCTTGCTTTTTCTCAGCATTGCTTTAAGTGTTCAACTTCATTGATCAAAGGGTTGTTGAGAGTGTGTGGGTAATAAAGTTTAGCCAAAATTAGATTAACCAGGCTCTTTAACCCATCTTAGGACGCCGCCAGCTCTGTTGTAGCAGGAAGTACATGTAGGAAAGGGAAGACAGGCATTCATCTCATCACTGGAGATCAAAAATTATTTCAAGATTGAACGCTTGAGCTGGAGTCAACTTTGTCTCCAGATAATCTTGACAACTCTTTTAAGGGTACTGACCAGATAAATTTAATCTTACAACAGACATTGAGACTACAAGGATGAGGGGGTAGAGGAGGGGACATCACTGCCTTTCAAGAGACAAGTGATAATCAAATAATCAGATAAATGCAAAATTATTAGTTTTTAAACTATGACTTTTGCCAATTATCATTTTAAAGTATAGATATTAACATTTATATAAGGAAAGGAGTGGTTTGTAGTTAGTTCTTGAAAGAAAGAAGAGGAAGGAAGAGAATTTTGGAAGGGGATTTGAACTAAAGGAATTTAGAAAAACCCTAATGATGGACTGTTTATTGGTATGTTTGTAGAGGATCGTTGACCCTGGGTTTTGTGTGCTTTTGTTTGTGTAGATATCATGGGATCTTGAATAGCTTGCATTTCTCTTACATTGTTTCCCATGATGTTTTCTTCTTTCAGTCTTCCATGGCTCCCACTTATATTTTTTCTCAAATTTTTATTTTCTTTATTGATTTAGTAGCTGTCTTGGTCTTCAGAAAGAAGGAGAGAGGTACGATAGGATTCTTTCAGAAACTGTCTTCAGGAGACTGAGTTTTAGTCAAAGAAATTTAAAGGTCATGGAACTTAATGTAGGAATTTGAAATCTGTTGGTCTGTGAGAATTTGGCATTATGTGTTAGCAAGTGATTGAGGATATTGGAAATGTGATTCCAGCTTATAAGCTTTTCTTTTCATTAGAAAGCAGTTCTTAAGTAAAACAAACTTAAATGGTCTCTAATGCATTTTTATTTATTGGTCAGAATGATTTTGATCAGATTTATTCATTTTTTCCTGCTATGTATTAGTATGGAACCCATGCTACGAGAGTGGGTAAATTATTTTTTTCACGGACAAATAAAAGACTGTTGTCATAGTTGATTCATTGTTAGCCGAAGAATTTAAATTTAAGACTGCCTTTCTTCAATCTTCCAATTTTGTCAGCCAGTGTTTCTACATAATTCAAACTTAAAATTTAAACCAAGCATCATAAGAAAGGTATACATACTTATTCTTTCTCCGCCAAATCTCATGTAATACATACCAGAGAGAAATATAAATGACTTTGAATTAGGCTCTGTTTGGATAATCGTCCAACTTAATGAATGATTTAAGCTATTTTATTTAATACCTCTGGTGTTCCTCTTATATGAATTCCCCAAGGAAGTGTGAATTCTTTTCTGAAATGTATTAACTGTTAGAAAACATGCCAGGCATTATTCTTTCAGAAATAACAATCTAATATAGCTTACCTACCTTATGTGCAAGGTATAGGTACAGGTTTTATTAATTCCTGTATAAAGCAAGCTTCAGTTAAATTTTGTTCAGGACTGTTCGTTTAACAATCAAATAGGCCAGAGCCATTTTGGAGATTTTAACACCTGTAATGTAAAAACACTCAAGGAGACTTGTTACTGGTTCTTTGCCTAAATTGGTAAGATACTGTTAAGGTAGTATGGTGCTCATTTCCCCCTCTAATGATAACTTCTAAGAGAAGATTTTTTTTTAGGGTAAGAACATCATTTGTAATTTTTCTAGAATATCCAACACTGAATTGGGAACATAGCGTGTTCAATTTGTATTAACATGGACTCTATCCTTAATAACCACATTTTATATACTGGTGATAGTAATAGTATGGGAAGTCTCTATTGTGTAATACCTTGATAAACCTTGGATTTGACTGTGATGCCTGTGAAATCATGTGTGTAGTTGTGATATTGTTATTTATAATAAAAAAATATTTATTTGCTCTTCATCCCCATTACTCGTACATAGCCCCTAAAACCCTTATAATTTCCTGTGTGATTGGGGTGACAAGGTGTCTTTTGTTACATTAATGAGGTGACTTTTAGAAAGTCCTTGGGTAGTCTAAGGATGGGGCCTGGTTGCCACTGGAGCCAACCATGTGGTTAGAGGGTTGGAACTGTAAGTCTCTGACCTTTCCTAGGAGTGCGGCGGGGGACTGGAAGTTGAATCACCAGCGGCCAATAATTTAATAACCCATGCCTATGTAACAGAGCCTCCATAAAGAACCAAAAGAACGGGAGTTCAGAGAGCACCAGGTTGGTGAACAGGTGCAGATTCAGAGAGAGTGATGTGTTTGGAGAGGGCATGGAAGTTGCTCCGCACCTCTTTCTACATACTTTGCCTGTGCATCTCTTCCATCTAGCTGTTTTGAGTTTCATGATTTTATAATAAACCAAGTGGTCTAGTAAGTAAAGTGTTTCTCTTTCTCAGAGTTCTGTGAGCCACTCTAGCAAATTAATCAAACCCAAAAGAGGGGTTCGTTGGAATCTGTGATCTATAGCCAGTTAGTTAGAAGCACAGGTGACAACTTGGACTTGGTGTCTGTAGTTAGTGTGTGTGTGAAGGGGTGTCAGTCTTGTAGGACTGAGTCCTGAATCTGTGGTATCTGATGCTGTCTCCAGGTATATAGTATAAGAATTGAGTGGAATTGTAGGACACCCAGTTGGTGTCCAAGAAATACTTAGTGGTACACAAACATTGGGAATTGTTGGTGAACTTCTTAGTGAACATCATAATCTCTCTAAGTGTAATTTTAATCTTATAGGAGGAAAGGGTTCACGAAGTAATTTGTTTCATTGATTGCCATCAGCAACTGGGAGATGGCCAGCTGCCTGGATAATTTAGGAAGAACTTTAAAGTGGGGGGCGGGGGATTTTAACTCCATGAGTATTTCTTCCAAGTACAAATAACTCTTAGAGAGTTCTGTCTCAAGTTTTAAATCACTAGTTAACATTGAATAAGAAAAGACAGACTAGTTAATATCCAAAAGAAAAACATATGAATGATAAAAGTTTCAGTGCTGGTAACTTTTGAGATGACAAATGAAAAAAGACAGATGTCAGCAAAAGAAGTAAAATTTCCAAGCTGCCATTTTGTTTGAACTTGAGAAATCTATCTTGATGTGGAGGAAGAGTAAGAATAGAAATTATTATATATTATATATGTAGGCATTAGAATATACTAAATTCAGGCAAAGGATGAGTTTGGGTGGGGTTAGATTAATGATCCATTTGGTTTCTTAGTCCTTGATTTAACTTTATAATTATAGGTAATATGGAAATTAAGCAACGCTTTTAGGAAGGCATCACAGCTCTGACTTATCTCATTTAAACTATCATAATAGGTTAAAGGATACTAAATAAAAATACTCATTGGAGATGAAAAAAGTTTTTTTTTTGGTTGTTTCCATTAAAGTGCTGCTTCAATGGAAATAGCTTCGTGTCTAATTACTTGGAGGATCATTGACTATTATAGATATTGAGAGTTTAATAAGCCACAACAAAATCTCTCTCTTTTTTTTTTTCTTTTTGTACTATAGATTGAACTTTAGCAAAATGACTGACCAGGTGTTTAATTATACTATTCCATGTAATAATACTAGCATTCCTGTGAGACCTAAAACTGATATATTGTAATGATCAGTTTTAGATGGTTTTGCTTAAAAACGATGTTTTTTTTTTTAAACAAATCTTTATCCTTGTGCCTTCAAAAAGAACAGTGAACAGTTTTAATATATTGACAATTGTAACTGCATATATTCTTAATTTTAAAAATAAACTTTCTTCATGGAAGTTTAATTTCAGTACTACAGTTATTTTTACTCTAGACCATAATTAAAGAAACCCTTTATTTAATATGCTAACCAGCTTCCTGGCATTTGAAGGAGCAGGTTAATGAAAGAATGTGTGGTCGATGAAATAAATCTAATCTTAAAATTGTGTAAAGGCCCGTGACTTCTTCATAGTAGAAGAATGAGCTTGAGGAGCAACTAAAATCTTTTTAAGTAAAATTTTTTTTTGAAGGTTGTTAAAATGAGCTAGTCACTTCATTTCAAAGGGAGCTCTTTTCTCCTGTTTAAGATACTTTATTTTTGTTGTTAAAATAATTTACCACATTTAAATAGAGTAATACAAACAGTGTTTAAAGCAAAAGGTTTTCCTTTTGAAGTAAAAATCATTCTAGACGTCTCAAAAATTTGTGTAGTAAGTATTCGATGTTATAACTGTTGGATAAGAATTGCAACCTAATACAAAGTTATATAAATAAAATTTTAATAAATCAAGCTATATTGAAAATTTACCTGCATATAAAAGAATGTAAATGCCCATATATGTAATTATGAACATAATGATAAACACCTGTGAAACTGTTACCCAGCTGTAGAACTAGAACATTACTAATTTCACATCTATTCATTTCTTCTCTAGTCTATCCTGGTTTTCCTCTTAGCACTAGGAAGCCATTGTCCTGAGTTTTAACATTTCCTTTGCCATATTAAAAAAAATACCCATATGTATGTATCTCTAGACAATATATAGCTAAGTTTTGCTTTGGAACTTTAAAAAATATCCTCTATGTAATCTTTCACTTGTATTTATGTTTTGCTAGTTGATGACATTTGGGTTTTTAATTTTTTGGTTTCTATGAATAATGCTACTATGATGTCTGTATGTGCATCTTAGCTTGGGTATAAGCCTGGGAATTTTGTCATGTTTCAGTTATTTATAAAAAAAAATACACCACCCCAAAACTTAGAGACAAAAACAGCATTTCATTATTTCACAATTCTGTGGATTGAGTGGGAGGCCCTTCTGCTTCATGGCGTCAGCTGTGAGATGATTTCAGTCATCTGGAGGAGGCTCAACAGACTATAGTCAGCTGAGGCTAGGATGGCTGGAATATTAGAGTTTAGGGTAATCTGGAGTCTTGATGGGAGCTCAGCTGGGGCTTTTGGCTCCTTCACAGGGCTGCTTGGGCTGCCTCACAACAGGGTGGCTGGGTTCTAATAAAGAGCATTCTAAGAGGGAGGAGGCTGCAAGGCCAATTCACAGCTAGGCTTCGAATGATTAGTGTCACTTCCACTATGTTTTATTGTTTGAAATAGACACAGGCCTGTCTTACAGTCAAGGGAGAAGATGCATATACAGGTAGGGAGAGAATCGTTTAAGGGCCATCTTTGGAGACTAACACAGTGGTTTTTTAAAAATTTTATTTCCTCTTCAGGGAAATACCTGTTCTTTTTTTTTTTTTAATTGGGTTGTTTTGGATTTGGGGGTGATGAGGGAGTTATAAGTCTGGGTTAAATTTGTTGCAAATCTTAATGCATTTTGTGTTTATTGGTCCTTAAACAATCTTATGAGAGATTGAAGTCAGACAGCCTCAGGTGCAATATATTTAGTATAGAGAATAGCATGTGCAAACGTGTACACTTATGAAATAGCATGAGGCTTCCATCAGTTTACTTGTTATACCCCTCCCCATCCAAAAGATTGAGGCGTGGAAAAATATACAAGTATTTTTTACTCATTTATGGTCAATTATGTTTTAGCTAAATTGTGACTTATGAGGAGACTCAGGCCAGATGTTGCCAAATGACTTGCCCCAGAGTAAGGGAGCTAGAAGCAGTACATTCAGCTCCAAGTTCTTTTCAGTCTTACCTGCATTCCCAATTCCTCAGTACTTTTTCCTCTAAATTACTCATTCAGTTGGATCAGTCAGTCAGGATCTGCCAGTACCTTTAAAACACTTGTATTTTTGTTAGCCAAACTAGTTCTGCTATCAGTGCTCCCACTGTCAGGGTGTGCTGGAGTTCTCAGAGAGGGGAAAGGAATTGGCTGATATTTGAGATTTTCTTGACTGACCCTACCTCCAAGCTTTATCATGGAAATTAAGATTAAGTATTGTAGTCAAAATATTTTTACAAAATTAGATGACAGTGATTCACAATTAATATTGAAATGTTTTCTTTTGTTACTTTAAAAAGGACACTGTTGGCATGTAGCTAAACTACTCTAAAACTGAAAATGCCACAGCAATTCTGAATTCCACAATGCAGGACTTTAAATAAAATGAACAGTTTGCCTGAATGTATACAAAATATGCAGAAATAAACTGTAGACCCTTCTTCCCAACCTCAGATTTAGGAAGACACACCTCAGTACATCTCTCCAGTGTAGAAGCAATGCTCCAGGCAGCATGACATATTTTCACATCACTTCACATTTCTTGGGTTTAAGATTCAAAGGCAGAAATGAACGTGATAATAGTACTTGTACTTATAGGAGAGATTCTTTGACATGTAGTGGAATGGAGAGCATCTGTAGACTGACTCAAGAATGTTTTCCACCAGTGATACCCAGCCATTGCATGACTGAGCCTCTCATCTATTTTTATTCTTTCCTATCCCAGTGTCATTCATGGGAATTACCTCAAGAAGTAAACTAAAGTATAACATTTGTTTTAAGGTTGATACAATGTTACCATGATAAAGCATAGGTGTCAAGTAATTGGCAAAAAGTGTAATGCCAGATTCCATCTGGCTGATATAACACAATTTGCAAAAAAGAAAAAAGGCTAAAAATTAAGTTCATTTAAGATTCAATAAATACATTTGTAATATTTGTAATTTTCAGAATAAACACATTTTAAAATAGTGTACCAAAACATGCTAATCTCTGAGTTTAATACATGTTACAGAAATTAATAAAATTACTTTAAATATGTGAAGGATACTAAAACTTTCATATAGTTCAGTATTTCTGATCACCTCTTTTTCATCCCCTTTCAAAAGGGAGAAAACCTATTCACTCTCCTTTTATTCTTTTCATTCTTAACTCCTTGAATATGTTTGCTTGTACTTTTCTCTTTGAATATGGGTAATTAAAACTAGGTAACTTGAATCGTTTTCGGTTTCTCTGAAGTATAGAATGAGCTTCATACCTAGAAGAGAACATAGAAATTATTTGTTACGGTGCTTACCAAAGTACGTTCTGCAGAACACATAACCCAGGAATTGTAGTTCAAAATAAAGGAACCTATGATAATTTAAATTTAGAAAACTGCAACTTATCTTTACAATACATTTTAGTATGTTAAAGGCCAGGAGGTTCTTGAATACAATGTTAATTTTATTTAACCTAGTTTTACCACATTTAATTTAGGAATCGCTGAAGTATTTTTTAAATTAGTGTGCTGTGCAGTGCATTTTTGGGAAAGACTGATCTAGTTGCTTTATTTGATAGATGAGGAGCCTGAGGCCTAATCATACTAAGTGACTCTCTTAAAGACATAGAGCTACAACTAGGACTGACAGCCTAGCAAGCAGGTTTGAAATCTTTATCTTTTTTTTTAATTATTACATTGTGAATATCAAGTATATCTACATTATAATGGAAGCAGATGTATTTTTGGAAACTAAACAAATGAGTATCTGCTCATTTATACCATTCCCCCTGATTTACCTTAGTGACTAAATATTTGATACCCAGCTCTTCAGTACTTAGTAATTTGTCAAATTTTAACATCATTATAGCTTATGAATGTCTTCCTTTAAGTCTTAAAACTTAATATGTCCAGGGAAACCTACGTATATTGCTTATTTTGTGTGATTATTGTAAGTCTATCCTTAATGTTGCTTTCCCCCATGAATGTTGTTCATTTTGCTTTTGAGCTTATTAGTTGGCCAAACCATTTTGTTTCTTTAATCATAGCAAATTCTGGGTCATGAAATGTTATTACTATAGGTAATGCTTGCTTGTTGGAAATCTTGTTTCTATAGTATATGAACATGTGTCCTGACTTAAATATATGTATTATAATGCATATTTACATATCTAATGTTTTTAGTGTGTATCTTATTTATGTAGTGTATTATATATAATTTTATAATGTCAATAAGTTAGATAATATCTAATAAGTAAATGTAAAAAAAACACATTTGTTGGAGATCTTGTTTCTGTAATATATGAATGTGTGCCTGACTTAAATACATGTGTGTGTGCTGTGTAAAAAGAAAATGCATACAAGCATGCTCCTGTCCCTTTTGCCCTTTTTTTTTCCTTTAGATTTCAGTCTATTGGATTTAACTGAGCAAAAGTATCATTGGATAGTTTTAACATATCAAATATACTATTTTATATGGGATCTTAGACTTTCTATTGAGTGGCATTAGAACATTTACATCAGCCTCTTTGATGAGGTTTTTTTGTGCCAGCTTCTCATTGTTCTTTCCTTTTTTCCAAATGGTTTGAGTGTCTTTTATAAAACAGTAGGAGCCTCCTTTTTCAAATAGTTACTTGTAGAAATTGATAACTTCTGCCTTAACTGGCAGTGACAGCTAAGAGATAGTACTAAGATATGGATCTTGTTTTCAGTTAATATATGTTTGGAAGAAGTTTTACTCTCTGTGTTCTTATGAATTTGGATATCATTTGATTTGCAGCGCATCTCACCTTAAGTAGGAAGGTATGGAGAAGCTCTAGAAGTCTACAGGACATTTTCAGCTTTTGCACAACCCTTGGATTTTCCATGTGTTGCCCTGAAGTAGAGAAACAGGTGGTTTGTCAGTCTGACACATACAGCCTGCTCTGTGCTTATGAAAGATCTCGAATCAGAATGACCCATCCATCAGTTTTAAGAGCAGGAAGGTTATTGAGAGTAGTTTTAACACCTAGTTGGAACTGCTTGTACATAAATGAATAGAGGTGATTTGGTGGTGGGTGCAGTAGTGGGTAATTTGGGTATTTGTGGGTCTTTTCAAATTTTGGAATTGATTAATAAAGGAAAACAGTAAAAAATGACTTATTCTGTATCATTAGTAATCCTAAATTTTATTGTTTTGCTGTTACTTAAACTCTGATATGAATATATCCTTAAATATGAGTTTACATAGTTTAAGGTATAAAGTTAGCTTTGTGTTTAATATTATCTAGATAGTGTCCATATATATCACATGGCAGGACTGGATTTAGATTGTTAGTTTTTGAGTTTTTTTCCTTTTCTTTTTCTTTTTTTTTTTAATTTATTTTTTAAATTGAAGAAATGATTTAAATTTTTTTTCTCCATCTACCTGCCCCCCACCCCCTACCTTCTGGTAACCTTATATGTTAGTTTTAGTAGTCTTAATGTTAGTTTTAGTAGTCTTAGTAAACTGGGTTTTTTTCTGTCTGTGTGTACTTAGCATGTCAATTTGGCATGCTTTTGTTTTTGATCCGGCCACTAGATGGCAGGAATAATAAAAGGTAGATTAAAATGCGAACTTTAGCTTGTGGCCTTAGCTGCTTTGTACTTTTCTTTTACTTTGGTTGTTCTCTTCCCATTAGTGCTAAATTTTGGGTATCTACGAAGTATGCCAACTTGTGGTACTTAGTAAATCTGCTACCTTGTATAACCTTAGAGTACTTAGTGACAGGGTAAAGGAGAAGAGAAAGAGCCGAGAACCTTTAATCCTAGATGTAATTATTGATGTTCTAACACTTTGTCACTTGTGTTTTTATCTTCTCTTAGTGGAATTCCATTCCTTTCTTTTATTTCTTGATTCTCTTATGCTTACATTGGCATTCATAATTGGTCATTTCTGTTGGTGGCATTAGTTGCCTTCTCATTTACTAGGTTGGATACATGTTAACCTGACCAATTTTGTAAAATTTTATACTGTACTTTGCAAACAGACTCTGAGTTATAATTGGCTATATAAATATTTTCACAGAATGAATTATTTTCCAAAGAACCTATCTGTTTATAGCCTTTGAAGAATAGAATGGTGGACAGAGTTTAGGGTGGTGTGATGTAGCTTGCATAATTATAGAAGACTTTGTCTTACTAGTGGTCTTGCATCTGTTCCTCCTTGCTGATATGAAGTAAGCAGCCATGATGGAAAAGTCCATGTGGCAAGGAACTGCAGGCAGCCTCTATGAGGCTCCAACCAACAGCCAGCAAGAACTAGGGCCCTGAGTTGTATAGCATCAAGGAAATGGATTCTGCCAGCAATCTCAGTGAGCTTGGAAGTAAATTCTTTCTCTAGTTCATTCTCCAAATGAGAACCCAACCCCGGTGATGCCTTGATTGCAGCCATGTGAGACCCTAAGGCCAAGATCCAGTTAAGCTGCATCTGGACTTCTGAGCCATGAAACCATGAGATAATGAACGTATGTTGTTTTAAACCATTGAGTTTGTCGAAATTTGTTATATAGCAATAGAAAACAAATACAAATACTTTTGATAAACCTTTCCCATCTGTGAATGTTACCTGTTTGCCAAGAGCTGTGGATACAATGGTGTGAGCCCAAATACACACAGTCTAGTGGAGGAGATAAATTGAAAATTAAGAATGACAAATGCAGTAAAGCAAAGGCACATGACACCATGAGAGCTTCTAATGGAGAATTAAATACAAACATCTCTTTAAAACTTATTCAGCTTTTAAAAACTTACTCGTAGGTTGCTTTCTCATTTCTTTTTTTAAAGCATATTTTTGCCATCACAAAACTTAATCTAGCTTTATTTTCTATCAGTATTATGAAAATGATCCATGTGCGTTTTTTAGCCCTTGCACGTGTTCTTCTTCTAGACCACCTCCATTCTTCTTTGCCTTTTTGCTCAGCAGTCCTTTAAGTTTGAAGTTAGTTGTCAGTTGTAAGAGCCTTTCATGAGAGCTTTGGGAGGACAGATCTGTCCTGTTTACTAATGTTGCCAGTATGCAGCACAGTGCTGGCGGTAGACTCTTTGAAAAATAAAAATAGAAACAAAAAACACTTGATATGGAGGAAGTAGAACTCCTATACATTGCTAATGGGAATGTAAATAGTACACTTTGGAACTATTTAATATTTTTTAATATATCTGTACTTTATATCTAAGAGTGGAATGGCTATTTACCCAAAGAAATGAAAACATACATCCTCAAAAACTTACAGGAATGCTCATTCATATTTTATAAGAACAAGAATGTACAACCTTATTCATTATTGCCTTAACTGGAAACAACCCATATGCACTTCCATAGGAGAATGAATTATATATAGTATTTGTTAAGTGGAATACTACTCAGCAATAAAAAAGGAACGAACTGCTGCTACATGAATAAATATCAGAAACATTACGTTATATAAAAGAAGCCAGACACCTATAGAAAGTAGAATCTATGATCCATTTATATTAAATCTGAAAACAAACAAAATGAATCTGTGGTGAAAACTCAGAAGTGTTTGGGATGGGGAAGCGACTAGAAAGGTACATGTTGGAACTTTCTGGCATGATGGTTTTGGGTGATAGTTTTGGTTGGTGTTATGTAAAAAGTTTGTTAAAACTCATTGAATCAAACATGTAAGATTGATGTATTTTAATTCATGTAAATTATACATTATATTTTAAAAATGAAAAAAATGTCAGGTGTCTTTTATCCCAGATACTTCCTTCTCCCTTGATTGTATTTGCTTATTGCCTGTCTCCTCTGCAAGATTGTCTGCTTCATGAGGTCAGGAATAAAGTTTGCCTTTGGCTCTTAGAGTTGTGTACTTGTATGCATAATGCCCAGGCTTAGTGGGTCTGAGTGAAAAGTTCTTTGTAAACTATAATTTATTAATAAGTTGATATCCATATTTTATGGTTGCATTTTTAAGAAAAATATTTGCATTATAACAGAATTTTGTATTCAGTGTTTTCTTTATGCAGCTTCTAGCTTTTTCTGTTCTAGGATGCACAAAAGACATCTGTTTAAGTGTTGGTAGAGCAGTCTCTCCAATTACAACTTGTGCCAACCACAGTTTGAGATAGCAGAGTGCTATATTTGCATACCAAAATTTAAAAATCAGATTTTTTATAAGTGTGAAGTTTATTACTCTTAAACAAGTGAAAACTAAACATTAATTCTATTTTCTCCTGAATATATTTCTGCCATCTTTCCTTAATTTCTTGAGATAGAGCAAAGAAGGAAAATCCAATAGTTTTACTTTTTTTGATACAAAAAGCCCACAGTACTCTGAAAAAAAAAAGCCAGATAGTCACATAGCACTTTCCTAACTAGCGCTATTCCTTGTGGTGGTGTTGTTTTTCCCGATGAAAGTAATAAATTTTAAATGATTTAATGGCTGGGTCAGAAGCTTGAAAAATAAGTGTTATCTCAACTTCCCCAAACTACCTTGGTAGGTTATGGGTGTAGTTTTTTCTGAATTATTGAAAAAGGTAACTCGGATTTTTCACTGCCAGAAAGAAATACCTTTCTGTTGACTTATGTGTTGGAGGTCTTCTAAAAATGAATTCAGAATTCTCCAAAATTTTTATGCACATTCTTACGGTGAGAGAATTCATATTCTCATCAGATTCTCAGAGACCCTTTCTGGAAAGATGAGAAACCCTGCCTCCCCTTCTGTTTTCTATGAGGTTTTCTTCATTGCCAGCTGATGATTTTGCCAACTTTTCAGAAACATAAACTTTAAGGTCGACTAGAAATTGTCCCATATTGAGCATTTTACCTGTACTGAGCACTATGAAAGTGTATATGATATGTCTGTTGGGTCCCTTCATTTCTTCATTGTTCTTTTTACAATTTTTTCTGATCTTTTTGGTTGCTAAAATCATAATTATAATTAACTGGTTTTTTCTGATCTTTTTGGTTGCTAAAATCATAATCATAATTAACTGGTTTCCACAGATTAGCCTCTTCTGTGTTATAGACCATTCCAGACATAGGTGTTAAGAATGATAAAGAAGAAATACTTGATTTTTGTTATGGAACCTCTGGTCAGAAATGTTTGTTCTCAATTATAATACCAGTTTTGTGGGGAAAAATATTTCTTGGCAAGATGTTTAGGAATGTCAAAATCTGAAACCGTGTGGATGCATATATATATCCTGTCACCTGGTAACACATTCTTCCCTGACTCTCCTATTTCTAATCTTATTGTTCTTATCTTTGAGGTGGTACCTAGCTATAAAAGCCTATAAAAAGATAAAATAGCATGATTCTTGCAAAAATTATTTATTAGGATTGACTTCATATTTTAAGAAAATTATGTTAGTCATTGTGTTTTGATATCTATTCTATTTTAGTTTAAGGACACTGTCATTGATATACTTTCAATAAAAATTTAATAGAGAAAATAACATTTTTTATCCTTTCTGTTAAGAATTAAGTTATTCATGCCTCTCCTTTTTAGCCTTGGTGTTGGAATATGAAGTCAGATTTAAAGTTTAAACTCACAGGCCCTTATGACCTACATTTTTGTGTGTTTTTATCTAGTCTTGATTTTCTGTATCTGTGCTTCTCTTGTCCTTTATCTTTCTATGTTACCTTTATTATATATTTTTGTGGAACAAGGTGATAAGTTAAGACATCTTATGTAGATCTTAGAATTTTAAAAAGCACTGATTTTTTAAAATTAGGCTTCGATTGCATATGTGACTATGGTAGAGCAAATGCTTTTAGTACTAATGGTACCTTCAACATTCAACTCATGTAAAAAATAATTATTGTGTGAGAACTATGTGCAGGCGTTTTACCAAGTATTCAGTTATATACAGGGTCTTTGTTGTAATGGAACTTATTTTCTGGCAAGCAAACTCAAAAAAGATCAAGATAATTTTAGTGATAAAGGCTATGAAAAAAATAAAGCAATATGCTAGCTAGTGTTTGTGATGTGGCTGTGGAGCTACCACTATGATATAGAAGTGAAAGAGGCCTTTTTGAGGTGATATTTGAAGTAAGGCCAGAATGACAAGGAGTTAGTGAAATCTGAATTAAGAGCATTCTTCCAAACAGTTTGGCATGTTGAAGGGACGAAAATAAGGTCCCTGTGGTCAAGATACAGTAAGAAAGGTAGTATGGTTAGTCTTAGGATAGGCTCATATCAAGTGCTGAGGTTGGTAATTGTGGAAATTAAACCTTTATTCAGACTGATTTAAAGTGGAAAAAATTCATTTGACTACAACAGATGCTTTTCGTTTCTGTATATATCACTGAATGGTGTTGTGAGAGAGGATGGTTGAAATACTTTAGAGGCCAGAACGTAAAAAGGAACCCGGATAGCATTGACTAAAGTATATGAAGTGTTCACATAATGAAAATGTAATTAAACCAGTTACACAATTTTTATTACCATCTACCTGAATAGTACATTCCTAAAGAGTTAAAACTTCAGACTAGCACTAAATTACTTTGGAAATTTGTGGACAAATGTTTTAAAATTGGATCATATATAAAATGTTCGGAGGCACTTTAGCATTTATTGAACTTACTATATGCCAGACACTGTGCTCGGTGCTGAGGGTAAGAAGATTGTTTCATCTTTGCCAAGAGACCAAATCATGGAAGATAGACTTCTGGCTTTGCTATTCATTAGTTGAGTGACCTTGAGCAAGTTACTTAACCTCTGTGCATTCTTCTCATTCTGTAAATTGGGAATGACAATAAAACCATCTCAATAAGTGTCATGATGATTAAATGAACTAATACAAATAAAGGTACCTATTAGAACAGTATATAATTCATATTAAGCTCTCATTAAGTATTCACTATTTGCTTTTGTTATTATTTGTCTAGGATAGAGCCTAATAGGTAAATTAATGCTATTTAGTATGTTGGTTTGAAAGAGGCAAAATGCAAGATTCAGTGGAGGTATAAGAGTACCAATTCTTATCTGAAAATAGTTAAGGCTTGGGAGAAGGTGTCTTGAGTTAGTTCTTAAAAGGTAGTAGGTGTGGAAGGATAAGAAGGTTTTGCTCTTCGGGCATCAAGAACAGCTTGTGCAATGGTACAGAAGAATGAAAAGGCAAGAACAGTATGTGTTTAGAGAAGAACTAGAAGTTTAAGGGGTGTTAGGTGAGAAAGAAATAGGGAGGAGACATTTCAGGGTGGAGATAGGGAAGAGAGTCTTAAAAGCATTAGGACTTTATCCTGTAGATTTTGGGAAACAGTTGAAGGATCAGTTAATAGTTCATTTTAGAGAGACAGTTGGTCTATTTGGAGGATGGATTGAGAGGTAAGGAGATACCTGAAGCTAAGAATGAGTGATGATTCCCAAATACCTGCGATAAATGGTAACATTTTATTGAAGATAAAGAGCAACTTTAATATTGGAGGGCAGAGTAAAGAGTTCAGTTTTAGATGTGTTGAGTATGATGTGCCTGTGGAGACATCCGAGTATTCAAGTAGGCTGTTTAATATGTGGATTTAAAATTTAGAAAAAGGAACTGTGTACTTGGGAATCATATATGGTAGTCAGAGTTCAGGGAATGGGTGGGGGAAAAGAAGAGAGGTAACAGTGAAAGAGAAAATGAAGACCAAGCCTTGATTTCAATATTTGGAGCGTGGTGATTAAGAAAGTCTATGTTTCTGGTACTTGAAGATTTTTTTTTATCCAAGGGATTTAGGGATGTGGGCATGTGTAAGAGAATCAATGCTCAGATTCTCAGCTTCTTTATGTACTTTTTCTTAAAACTGAGTTCCAGGTATCATACTGATTCTCTTCTCCCATCTTTCATTGCACAGTTATCTGTCTCTGACTTTACAAAAGGAAGGCATACCACTCACCTTTCCTTATATGTTGTCCTAAGGTATAAAAACCTCGGGTTCCCAATGAAGACAATTCACAATTTGGTGTGGAGATACTGTGCTTTTTCTCAAAAAGAGCAAGTTAGGTATCTGTTACTGATTCTCAGAATGAGTTTTCAGAAATTCATTTGCTGTATCATCTATAGAGATCAAATATAGCAAATTTATCTTAAAAATACTTAGTAATATATATCTTGAGATATTTGTGAGGATAAGTCTAAAAAACAATATTAAGATTATCCTAATTTTAAGCATGAAGTAGAGCAGAAAAGTCAATGTTAAATGAGAAGCGAAAAAAATGAACAGAGGTCAATTTCAGGGACAGAAATTACAGTACAAATCTTGAGATGCTTGGCTTTGGTGAGATGTATCTCTTTTGGTATTTTGGTGTTCAGATGGTCTCCCTTAGGAAAGAGCCACATTGTTACATAGCTTAGATTTTCGTATTACTAAGTTGATCATGGTTAAACAGTTCTTTTGGAAGCAGTTGTAGAACTCAAATTAGAAAAATAGATCTTTTCCGTAAAAAACAGTGCTTTTTGTTGTGTTTTCATACTCCAGTTTTTGCTACTATATTTGAAGAAATAGGAAGAGCCTCTTTCATTTATGGAAGACCTAGACTAATAATGCTAGAGAGAAAAGAGACTAATTGAAATAGTTAAGTATTAGAACTATGTAATGGAGAAGGTAAGCTTCCGTTACTTCACTTGGGGTGGAGGCTCTACTTTTAGTCTAATATATTACTTGAATAATCTAAGTAAAAGGTAAAAGGAGTTACAAATTACCCACCCCTACAAAGTTTTGATATTTTTTTCTTCAGAAAGGAAGAATGACTTCCTAAGACAAACAAAATAAGTCTCACATAAACTTCTTTTCATTTCTGAAAGGGTATATGAATAATTTTCTCACTTTAAAAAGATTGTTTAAAGATTTAAGGAAAATAGGATAAAGAGTAAGTTGTCATTTTTAAATTTGATAAGAGAAGCAACCATACTTGAAATTCCTGTGTTATTAGAAAATATTTAGGGGAAAGAGGAAGAGATGCAGAACTAATTGTTAAACTTTAAATTTCATAAGTAATTGTTCTCGTCAAAATGCTGATAATAGTGCTGATTAATAATGAAAACTATCCATCTTGCATTCTTTTCCTGAGAACTGAGACTTTTTATAAGTTTTTGATCCATGTATAACATCTACCTTATAAAAGCAAATCGGCCTTTTTAGATCAAATAGAAATTCTTATTCTTCCTTGTTTTATACTTTATAAATAGTTTTAAAAGTATGAAGGAAAAATTCTGTGAGAAAAAGTACTTTCCCATCCTTTCTCCTTTCTTTTTGATACATTGAATATGAAAATGATAATAGTAGACATTGTTTTCATGTTATCATTAGATGTTCTCCTAAAGTAGTCCTTTAACATTTATGTGACAAGCATGTCTCTGATAGGAGGAAGGATTGGCGTAAAACAAGCCTGTATTGGGTGGAAGAGGAAGGAGAGATAGCAAGTCTTTGGGAAAATAAAGTGTTCCCATGCTTACACATACCTTTGTAAGATGAGAAACTTTGAAGAAGTAAAGATTAGAATATTATAGCTTACTGAGAAGAGTTTAATTATCTGGAGACTGGCAGTGGTTGAATTGGTTAATATATGAAGTATAAGAAAGCTGCCAAGAAGAAAAGTTAAGGCAGAGATGGGGACCACCTGTTTTGTATTTCCTTTGTGTAAGTAATACCTGTTGGAGGATTTCTAAAAAATAAAAAGCATTTTATACATTATGTGTAATGCTTATAAAATGGTGATGGTGGCTGTTATTGGTTAAGCTATACTTAAAATTTTCTGACTATAATTCTTTTTTCTTTGCCTAGGCTTTTTCATTGTTTTGTTTTTAACAGTTCATTGTATCAAAAAAAATTGAAGAATAAGATATTATTCATTAACAGCTTGTTGTGTAACCTGCTGAGATATCTTTAAAGGATATACAGCCTTTGAAATACGTAAATATACATGCGCACATGACCTTTTAAGTTTTTGGCCTAAGTAGAATTGTATTATACAGACTAATGAATTTTGCTTCATTTATAAAACAGCACAACGTATATGGGTAGCCATTGGTGCTGTTCATCAATATCTGTTTTCTCTTTTCTGTGCACATGGGTGAGGCCGTGTGACTAGTACTGGCCAATGAATTGAGAGTGTAAATGATATGTGTTTCCACCCAGGTGAGAATTTGTTGTGCTCGACTCTCCAAAGTTCTCTTATCTCTCTGGCATAATGATCAGCAACATTCAAGGTAGTCTAGGCTGTTCTAGCCATGATTGTTTAAAATGTAGTATCTGTACCAAAAAGTTGAAACCTAGAATGACATGTTTGACTTATCTTTTTGTGTCTAAAGTAACTTAAGAAAGGACAAAAGCTTCAAGATTCAAAGTTGCATCTTAACACATCTTAAGAGAACTATGCTAATGGATTTTGCTTATGTAATTTTAAACATGCTAGTGTTTTTCACATACTTGTTTTAACCTTTGAACTTTTTTTTTTTCAAATGAGAGTTTACACAATCCCCTAATATATAAGCGGATAAATGTGGATTAAATAGGATGGTACCCTTTTCCATTCAAAAGTGTATATCCCATTCTCTTCAAAGTGTATACCCTACTCCTGTCAGAAAGGTAGTCCCGGAGGGGTTCTTTGGAATCCTCCAAGTACAGGGAACTGTTTGAAATTCACTGTTAATGTTCACAGTGCCCAGAAGGCAGTGCAAATGATTACTGGCATTTATTGCTCCAGTGCCGTTTGGAATCATCTTGAGATCATGCACAAGAATGTGGACACCAGAGTCAGAGCTGCCTGGTTCAAATCCCATCTTGAGCACTTAATGACTGTATAACTTTGGATAAGTTTTTTAACATCTTTGTGCCTTAATCAGTTATAGATTGGATGCAGTATCTTACCTCAAAGGGTTGTTCCTTTTTTTGATCTGTGTAATAATTAAATGAAACTATTCTTATCACAGTACCTTATAATTGTTAACAATTAAAAAAAATAATCATTGTAAATAGTGTTGAAAACATACTTCTTTGCCACTTCCTCTCTTGGTCACCTTTGTCTTAAACATACTAAACTCTCCTACCTCAACAAAGTCTTTGCACTTGATAGTTTCTTTACCTAGGGACAGCTCTTTGAATGACTGGCTACTCCCATCTTTTAAAGGTCTCACATGTGTTATGAGACTTCATTTATACCTTTCTTAAAGCAATCTGTATCCCTTCCTTCTCCTTTCCCTTCTTCCTATTTCACTGTTTTATTTTATCTCTTTAATGTCTTCAAAGCTCTTATTTCAATTCGTAATTATCTGGTTTATATTTATTATACTTAAGCTCTAGGAGAACAGACACTTTGCCTGTCTTTTTCACTGTTCTATTCTTACTACCTAATAGAAACTTGGTACATATTGCTCAAGAATTTTAAAAATATAAATGATCATTACCTTTTAAAAATGAAAACTATACTAATGTCTAGTGTCTTGACAGGCAGGATTTTTCGGGAGGCTATGAAAAATATGCTGTCAAATTGACATGTTCTTTATCCCCAAAGCCTCACTTACAGTCCACATATCTTTATTTTTGATAGAAACAAGTTCATTTACCCTGGTATCTAAACTCAGCGAATTAAAACACTGAGGTGATTCAAGGCTTCAGCCCTAATTGAGATGTGGTAATACTTGGTACAGTGCTCCACTACTTCCCTTCTCCTTTGTTTTACCTCTTCTTACCCTCCTTTGCTACTTATTATTTGCTGCTTTGTCACTATCATTGATCGAAGCTGCTTGCCTGTCCTTTGTTTCTTCCTTTCTGTTTCTGATTATTCTTCTGTTTCGTAGATTTTGTTTGCAAAGGTTAGGCTAAACTAGACTTACGTTGTATTATGAAAATTAGATATTTGAACTGAACATTTGTAGGATGTGGGACACATTTGTTCTCATCCCTTCTGTATTTAGCCTGCTCTTTCACTGCCTTTTTCTGTTGTTTACTGATTACTTTTTAGTTTGAATTCTGTAAAGCCTGGTTTCTCAATTTCTGCGGTTTTTACTGTGTTCATCTTAAAGTGTGTTAATTTTGGATCTGTATAAGAATGTAATAAAGAAGTGACAAGGGTAAGAATCATAATAACAGGCACTTAATTTGAGACAATTGTTTTAATGCTAGGGTCACAAAAAAGCAACATAGCTTATCTACCCTTCCCCCTCCCCCCGAAAATGTCAAATAGCAGCAAACCTTAAACGTTTAATTATATTTGTATGTATTCAGTAGATAGTTTCAGAGAAGTAACATGGTTTAGGGAAAAGGACAGAACTGGCCTTTGGGAAAGTTGTGTTTCATTTTGAGCATTGCCTTTAGCCTATGTCTGGCCTAGAACAGAACTGTCTTTTACTTCCTTAGCTATAAATTAAGTGAAACCTTTCTCAGCTTTTCCATCTCAAATTCTACACATACCATATATTATGTTTCAAACACTAGCTAGTCATTTAGGTGCCACTAGGTTAGTCATAGCGTTAAAGCTAACAATATACTGTTCTTCCACTTATTTATTCTTAGATGTTTTCTAATTTTATTTTTTTGATACAGTGCCATAGTGTTATAGAGAACTGGAAATGTTAATTAAACATAGAAAACTGTTTTCTGCCTTAAAGGTTTCTTTTTGAAGACGGCAAAGCCATAGGTTAATTTTAGAGCTGAGGCATAATTTTTTTTTTTTTAACCTTTCAGATTAAGGGTATATTGTGTTATGCTTCAGTACATAATCATGAGATTGTTTTGAGTGTACATTAGGTATTTCAATATAATGTAAGATGAAAAAAAAATCTAAAACCAAATATACCAAGTGGTTAAGTCTCCAACAAGATCCATAGGAAGAAAACTGCAGAGGTGGCTCTTAGTGGCTTTGTCTCCTTGTTCATAAAGACAGCCTTAGTTTACAAATGGATTGGTACTTAGTGTTTGCTTTCCTAAGGAAACAATGCAGTATATGTTAGATAAGCCTTAACCAGCTGGTAAAGTTCTATTTAAGCTATATTGTTTTGTATACGGTATTGTACTAATAGCTTTACTAGAACTATTTTTCCATACATGGGATGGTATAACTATTTTTCCATACATGGGATTCCATCATTTAATCTTGTCTTACTCTTTAGGAGGTAGTCTCTTCTTCCTAAATCAAGCATATAATCTTTCCTTAGCTTTTGAGGGGTTTGTTGAGATGAAGAAGACAAACTATGGGATTTACAAGTGTTTAAATAAAAAAGATGCAAGGCTTCTAGAAGCAAGTTCTTTATTCCTATCTTTTCATTTGATTCCTTAGATGTAGAGAAAGGAAGTTAAAAATGCAGTGTTCTTCATTAGCCAAAGGACACTTTAGGTCTTGTTAATTTATGTTGCAGAAGAAAATATATATATTTTAGTCTTCTTGTAGAGGCAGGTATCTAAGACCTCTTTTCATTTGTAATATGGCTATTTTTCTTCCTTTATCAAATTTTAAAAATCAGATTTTACTCCTTCATCCCCAGTTTCTCCTTTACATCTTTAACAGTTTGCTTGTTACTGGGAAGTAGTAAAATTATTTATATGCCCCTTTCAGAAATGAAAAACATTCATACGAGCATTGCTTTATCTTAACAAATTATTCTGCCACACGTTATTGGAATTGCAATGTGTCTCTAGGGATTTGGTCAAGAGAATTGGGGGAGGGGGTGGGGTCATTTATTTATTTTATAACTTCTATGAAAATGTCAAACCAAAAATAGAGAAGACCATAATTAACCTCATATCTGCTATCTGTGTTGAATAATTATTTTGTCACACTTGATTCAAAACAAATCATTTAATTAGTTAAAATACTGAAAGTTGCTCTGACAGTGTTAATAAAAAAGATCTGTAAAATCTGATGGTGTTCTCACACTATTTTAGAATAGATAATATTTTACCACTTGTGTTCCTTTTTTCTTTCAGTTTTATTGGTGACTCCTAACCTTTAATACATCATTTCTCAGTTTACCTTATTTTTTAGGGGGGAAACCATAATTTGTACATATGAGAGTGTGTGAAATTTTCTATAATAAAGACCATGGTAAAAGTGCTCAATGAGAAGGTGAAACTAAAGATTGAGACATTTGTT
>NW_006431210.1:6100545-6105781 GCF_000325575.1 Pteropus alecto
GGTTTTTCCCCCTAATTATAAACTTTTTTCTGGGTTCTTTTTTATATAGTGAAATATAATTAACATATAACAATGTATTAGTTTTAGGTATACAGCATAATGATTTGATATATGTATATATTGCAAGAGGATTACCACAATAAGTTAATATCCATCATTACACCTAGTTACAAAATTTTTCTTATAACTTTTCAGATCCCTTTTAGCTCATCTTTCATATACACAGTACATTGTTGTTAACTATAGTCACCATGCTGAACATTACATCCCCAGGACTTATTTATCATATAACTGGAAGTTTGTACTTTTTGACCACCTTTGCCCGTTTTGCCCACTACCTGCTTCCCATCTCTGGCAACCAGGAATCTGTTCTCTGCATCTGAATTTTTATTTTTATTTTTTCAGATTCTTCTTATGAGTGAGATCATAACAATATTTGTTCTCTGTTTAACTTACTTCATTTAGCATAATGCCCTCAAGGTCTATCCTTGTCACAAATGGCAGCATTTACTTTTTTATGGTAGAATAACATTCCTCTGTGTGTGTGTGTGTGTGTACACACCACATTTTCATTATGCGTCAGTGGACACTTAACGTTTTCATGTCTTAGCTATACTGCAGTGAACATAGGGGTGCAGACATTTTTTTGAAATTGTGATCTTGTTTCCTTCAGATGAATACGTAGAAGTGGAATTGCTGGATCATATGGTAGTTCTGTACTTAATTTTTTGAAGAACTCTGTACTGTTTTCCATAGCGGCTGTACCAGGTTACCTTCCCACCAACAATGCAAAAGTGTCTTTTCCCACATCTTTGCCAACACTTACACCTTGTCTTTTTGATGATAAGCTTTCTAATAGTTGTGATATCTCATTGTGATTTTGATTTACATTTCCCTATTGATTAGGATGTTCAGCACTTTTCACATACCTATTGTCATTTGTATGTCGTCTTTGGAAAAATATCTATTTGGTTTGGATTGGGTTTTTAATATGCCAACTGAGGCATATTGGGAATTCATATAAAAGAAAATAGCCAAACTATACTTGTAGTAACAACTGAATCTATAATACAGTGTCATGATATGTCGTAAATTTAGAGTTCGGTGCTTCTGGTTGTGGAAACCTTGTATACCAGGAGTGAGTTGATCCTGGGGATGCAATAGAACTAAACACATTCTGTTTCTTCCTTTCTCTTTCTTTTAAAATATATTCTATTTTCATTTATGTTTCGTTTTTAGAGACTTTAACCAGATTTTCAATAGAATGTTAATAAGGTTGCTTGCTTGTTTTAATTTAACCCTTTAATTTTGCCTTCTGGCTTGAATCTCAGGAAATATAGTTAATTTGGTCTTAGTCTTTAACTTTGGGGATACCATTTAAAATTGGCATTAGGTAGCTATCTGCAAAGCTGTCTTAATTATATCTCGTCTCCATTTAAAAAATCAGTTAATGCATTCAACAAATATTTGAGGGCCACTATGTGCCAGGGTGCTGTACTGAGTGGGTGTTGGAAGACAAAGTGGTGTCCTCATGGGAGTATTTATCTAGTGAAGTAACTAATTAGTCAAGTAAACTAATGTGAGATTGCATCTGTGGTAAGTGCTAGGAAGAAAAGTACACCAGACATCATCCTTTAGAAATGTGACCAAGTGTGGGGAATGAGTTATTTAGGCTAAGAGGGGAGAATACAGTGACCTGGGGAGAGGAAATTAGCAATCTGAAGATCTTGAGGAAACAAAGTGAGTTTGGAGGACCAAAGGATGGGGAGGACTAGAAAGTAGGGAGATAGTAAGGTGTGAAATGAGACTGTAAAGTTATATAAAAGCCATAGTATATGTGACTTTGATTATGTTAAGAAGTGGAGGTTCCTTCCCTTTAATTTTAAGAGATAGTTTTTTAATAGTTCCATAGAAGGTTGCAAATATGATCTTATTGCATTTTGAGAAGATGTTCTTTATTGACACAGTAGTCAGAATAGGGACTTAGGAGGTAGGCAAGCTGGATCTAGGGAGATGAATGAGTTAGAGGCTATTGTAGTAGTCTAATTAAAAGATAATAGCTTGTATTAGAGTGCTAGTATCTAAGAGTGGAAAGAGGAGACAAATTTCAGAGATACTTCAGAAGTAAAATGACAACGTGCTAGTTATGATTTGTAAACAGAATGTAAGAGAAAAGGAACTCTCAAGGGTGACACCTAGATTTTTGGCTTCTTCATCTTAGGTGGTAGTTAGAGAACACTAAAAACAGACATAATGTGTGAATTTGTTTAGAGATAAGTAGGAGTTTGATCATGAATTTAGTTGGATGTTGGGTTTGAGATACCTTTGTGACATTCAAGTTTAAAAAAAAAAACACGTGAGCAGGGAGACAACATTGGCAAATTGTGGCCATATGGGTAGTAATTGAAGACCCAGCTGTAACTGACATCTCTTGGAGAGAGTGAGAGAGTTAATGAGAAAATCTTGGGTGGAAGAAGAGCCTGCCTATACAAAAAAGCAGAGAAGAGGACAGGATATGTGGCGTAAAAATTAAGAGACTGCTGTAGTTATAAAAGCCAAAGGAAGACAATGATTTGACAAAGAGGGAGAGGTCAAGAATTATGTTAAGTGAAAAGTTAAAAATATGACTAAGAAAAACTTTGATTATGAAGTTGGAATCCCCCCATGTTTTGTAGTTTTCAAAACATATAAATAATCCCTTGGAGTCAGTTTTTTTAAGTGAAAAATTGTTTGAAATTTAAAACTTTGTTTTCTTGCTAATATGCTAGCCTCTTTTATTAAAATATTTTCACAAGTTTTAGGGATGTTACTTTTCCACTCGTGCACTTTCTTATGGTGGTTCTCTACTTCCTATAGTTTGTAATCGTTATTTATGAGCTTATGTGACTCTCTCATAATTTTTGAGTTTTGCTTGTACCATTAAATCCAAGGGTTTGGACATTTTTTTCAATGTTAACTTATTAATGCTGAGGTTTTTTTGTAAATTTAGACAGCACTCTTATGCATGCTGCAAAGGTTAAGAGTTTAGCTTTTTTATGGGAGTCTTTTTTACCCTTGAGAAAAAAATTTTGTCACTTCCATGCTGGTTGGTACATTGTTTCCCATCTCTTTTTATTGAAGAGACAGCCTTTCCATGGTCCCACCTTTAAGTACAATAAATACATTGTGTCTAGCATTTGAGAGTTTCCTTTTTAAAATTAAGCTCAAATACGTTTTTTTTTTTTTTTGGAGAGTAGATAGCATTTTTAACATTAGCTTAGTTTTTCATGTTGCTGGCAAACAGTTGCTTTACTTTCAGTTCCTTATTGATACTCTCTGTGGTCTATCCATTGTTGAAAACAGGCTATTTAAGTCTCCTAGTAGTATTGCATTACTATTTCTGCCTTCAGATCTGTTCATATATTTAGATGCTCTGATGTTGGGTGTGTATATATTTTCTTGATGAATTGACTCTTTTATTATTATATAATGAATGACCTTTTGTCTGCCATGCCTGCTCTCTTGCTTTTCATTTACATAAATTATCTTTTTCCATCCCTTCACTTTCAGCCTATGGATGTATGTTCTTAAAGCTGAAGTGAGTTTCTTTTAGGCAGCATATATTTGGTTCTTGTATTTGTATACTCACCCAATGAATTTTGATTGGAGAATTTAATCTATTTATATTTAAAGTAATTTTTGATAGGTAAAGACTTAATATTGCCATCTTGTTTTCTGGCTGTTTTATAGTTCCTTTGTTCCTTTTATTGTTGCTTTCCTTTGTGATTTGATTTTTCTTAGTGGTATTCTTTGATTGTTTTCATCTTTTTTCTGTCTAGAATAGGTTTTTGCTTTGTGGGTGCCTTGAGTTTTACATAAAACATCTTACAGTTAAACAGTCAATTTTAAGCTGATAATTTAACTTCAGTCACATGCAGAATCTACCTTTTTACCTTGTCCCCATTTTTATGTTTTATGGATGTCACAGCTTACATCTTTTTATTTTGTGTTTTAACAAATTATTGTAGCTATAGATATTTCAATATTTTTTGTCTGTAAACCATTATATTAGAGTTAAGTGATTTACATACCATTATAATACTAGAAAAGTCCGAACTTGATTTATGTACTTATCTTACTAGTGGGTTTTGTATTTCCACGTTTTTACATAACTAATTGTTGTCCTTTCAGCTTTAAGAACTTCCTTTAGCATTTCTTGTAAGGCAGGTCAAGTAGTGATGAACTCTTCAGATTATTTCTTTTTTCTGGGAGTCTTTTCTGAAGGTCAGTTTTACTGGGTAAAGTATTCTTGGTAGTTTTTTTTCTTTCAGCACTTTGAATATATGTGTTGGTTCTACAAGGTTTCTGCTGAAAAAAAATACACTGATAGCTTTATGCAGGTTCTCATGTATAAGTTTCTTCTTTCAATTTTTTCTCTTTTTCTGTGATTTTTGACAGTTTTATTACAGTGTCTTTCAGTGAAGTCTTGTATGGATTGAATATGTATTGTGAACTGTGAGCATCATTGTTCATCTGTATCTCTCCCCAGATTTGGGAACTTTTCAGTTATTATTTCTTTAAATAAGCTTTCTATCCCTTTCTCTCCTTTTTTTCTCCTTGGGCTCTCATAATGCAAATATTGTTTTCAGTGATTTCCTGTAATTAATGTAGGCTATTTTTCACTCTTTCATTTTTTTTCCTCCTGCCTTGATAGTTTCAAATGGTCTTCCTTCTAGTTCTCAGATTATTTCTTCTGCTTGTTCAAGTCTGCTGTTGATGTTCTCTACTGAATTTTTCATTATATTCATATTCATCAGCTCCAGTGTTCCCCTTGGTTCTTTTTTATAATTTTTGTTTCTCCTTTGGATTTCTCATTTTGTTCATGTACTGTTTTCCTAGCACTAAAACCAGCATAATAAATTATAACAGCACTGTAAAACAAGAATATGACATTAAGGAATAGAAAGTTAAATAATGAAAAACATAAGACAAATAGGAAGAAATGAAATTGAAGAAACCACAGCCCAAACTGCATGTAGAAGACAATTTTTAATTGTCTATCTTGAGTTCTCTTGTGGCTTGCTAACATTCCTTAAAACAATTATTTTGAAATCTTTGTCAAGTAATTTATAAATGTTTCTTGTCAGTTACTGGAAAATAATTGTGTTCCTTTGGCGGTGTCATGTAGCTTTGATTTTTCATGCTTTTTATAGCCTTGCATTGATGTCTGCCCAGTTGATAGACTGGTTTTGGTAGG
>NW_006431210.1:6105825-6182575 GCF_000325575.1 Pteropus alecto
ACAGCGGGATTGGCTGTAGCAGTTCTTGCACCAGGGAAGACCCAGCGGTGTAGTCTCTGTGTAGCTTTGACAGCTATGGTTAGCGTGGATGAAGATTGCAGGGGTCCTCAACAGCTAAAGCTGCATATGTCTGCAGGACTTGTGAGGGCTGTTGGGGACCTCCTGATTGCCTCTTTTTTCTCCCATGGATTATTTTCATGGCCAAGGGGATCTGTCTCTCTTGGCATTGGCTCTGGCTCATGGGTGGCCTCTTAGTGATGGTGGTACTGGTGGGTTCCCCTGGAGCAGCCACAGAGCCAGGGTACAGGAGTCAGATACACACAGAGTGGTTATACAGCCAGAGTCTGAAGTGAAAGCACTCACAGAATAACTGTCTCTGGGGTCCAGAGTGTTTGTGGCTTTGGTTGCGGGGCATGGCAGCCCTGCCTCTGAGGCAGCACAATAGCTGCTGCTTCTCATAGGGAACACAGCAATGTCTCTCTTTCCAGGGATTTGTGATGATGATGGCTTTCGCTTATCTTAGTGGCTAAAGCTTCTGTTGTCTTCTACAGAGCAAGCCACTGGGGTCTGTGCTGATGAACACTGTGGAGTTCTCCTTTGTGAAAGTTGCTGGAAATGTGCGGCTGTCATGAGGGCTATTGAGGTCAGCAGCAAAGCCTTCCTAACTCCTCCATAGAAAAGGCTACTGGGGGCTGCGATGGCACCTACCATATAGCTGATAATGTAGCCTTCTCTCTTCGTTGTTTCTAGCTGTCTCCAGATGTCTCAGCTAAGCCTATCTTCTAGCAGTCCTTTCTCTGTGGTTATTCTCCATTTTTTACATCATTGGGCTGCGGTAGAATCGTAATTGTACTTTCGAGCCTTCCCAGGGATATTTTCTTTCATGGATAGCTATTTCGTGTGTGTGCGGTCACGCATGTGTGCACAGGAAGGAAGCTGATGTCTCCTACGTCATCTTGCTATTGTTACTCAGAATACTTTCTATCTTGTTCTAATTTGCTTTTCGTTTTTGAACTTTTTACTATTTAGCTTACCTTTTGTTTACCTTGACAATCATTTTTGACACTCAAAACCGAGTAGTTCTTTTATCATAAGTCTTTATTTTGTAATAATAGCAGTAGCCTCTAAGTGCTTTAGAGACATTATATTGTTCACTCATCATAGCTACTTTATGATGTAGGTACTGCTGTTATCCCTCTTTTACAGATGAAGAAACTAGAGCACAGAGAACCTAAGTTATTTTCCCAACTAGGGTCACAAAGCTAGTAAAGTGTGGAACTAAGATATTTAGACCCAGGCAGTATGATTCTAACACCTGTACTTTTCACCTTTAGGTTATACTTCCTTTCAGGCTGCTGTGGCTTAATTTAGCCTTCCAAAGATATTCTTATTTATGTTTCCTATGATATTTGTTTCTTTCATTGTTGATTTTGATGCTTAGCTTTTGTTGCTTACTTTCTTCAAATGTTTGATTTTTGGGTGTGTGCTTTTTTTGGTGTTTGATCAAGTCTGCCTAAAAATGCAATAATGCTTGTATCTAGTGATTATGGGAAGGAGAATTATGATTTGCTGCTGGGAAGGATGTATCAAACTGATACTGAATTAGATGTGAGGATTTTCTATTCATCTTTCTGTACAGCATTGTTCTGCTTTTTGACTCACTTGTCTACATGTAGTGCAGATACCTCTGATCTCCACTTCCTTCCCTTGGCAATGGTAGCAGAAGAGGATCTACCTGCCTGGCTGGCTGTTTCTAATGCCATTACCCTGAGGATTTCTGCAGGTTCTCTTTATACAGAACATGAAATATCTCTGAAATTGCCTCCTTGCTCTCTCCCACCCTCTGGTTTACTTCTACATGCAGTTTGGGCTGTGATTTCTTCAATTTCATTTCTTCCTATTTGTCTTATGTTTTTCATTATTTAACTTTCTATTCCTTAATGTCATATTCTTGTTTTACAGTGCTGTTAAAGTTTATTATACTGGTTTTAGTGCTATCGTAATTTATTCTTTAGTTTGCAATTTTTAGGGTTGTAGGATTAGAGACAATTGTATCAAGAGTGTTCATTTTCATCCTATCTTCTGTCAGTGGTTCTTAAACTTTTGAGAGTCATTGACTTCTTCGACCATTTGATGAATTCCATCTATGCTCACGCCCTTTTTTAAAATTCAAATGCAGCTGTTTACCATCTGTACCCCAAAAGATGGCCAGATGTTAATTTTGAGCATTACTAGTTTTGTAGGCATTGAGCATTACTAGGTTTATAGGCATTGGGGTGGGGAGCACTTTGTTTTTAGTTATATTAGAGGCATGAGCCTATCTTTTGGAAAATAATTTGTTATTCAAGTTTGAGGAAAATTACTATAAAAGATGTATTTATGTAGCTATAGAATTACATATAAAGACACTTATATTTAAAATGTAATATTAGAAAGGTTGAGCTGTTTCTTTCTAGTAAGCAAAGTTTATAACATTTCCTTTTTTCCTGTTTTCTCTAGGTTTAACTATAGATCAACACATCATCTTGCGTCTCATGGGTTCTATGAATTTTTAAATTGGTTTGATGAAAGAGCATGGTATCCACTAGGAAGAATAGTAGGTGGTACTGTAAGTATATTTGCAGTTATTTACGTTCGTATCATAAAATTCATAGTTATTTGAGTAAATCATTAACTGCTAAGATGATGAGTATTCTTGAGAGCTTTGTGTAGTTAACTAATACATTTTTTATGGCTGATTATACATTATTTAATTTACTAAATCTCTTTTCTTGATACTTATCACTCACCCCCACTTCACAAAGTGGGGTTCTCTCACACTAGCCACTATTTTTGACAAATGGTGGAGGCTGTGAGGGGATCTCTTGTCCGAGTGTATCTTAAGTTCAGGTTATTTGTGTATTTTTGTTTTGTTCTTTGGCAACTTTATTGAAAAAATGCTTTTTGGAAGTAAATAGAAATTTAGAAGAATCAGATAATTCTAATTTTCCGGGTCCCAAATCTTTCCTAAATAACTCCAGATAATTTAGTATTGATCATAGTTCATGGTTAATTATTGTATTCAGAAGATGACATAAGGGAAGATATTTTTAGTATTTGGGATGTAAGGAGAATGTTAAAGCGAAAGTGAAAGGCAAGACACCTATTGAGGAGACATACATGTTTAGTATTGATTTTTTTTCTTGATCATTTTTGTCGGAAGTTTATCAATTTTATTAGACTTTTTAACTCAAAGAAACTTTGACCATTGATTATTTCTATTAAATGTTGTCTTCTGTTGTATTACTTTTAATTTATTTTCTTCCTCCCACTTTAAGTTTGTTTTTGTTTTTTTGACTTCTGGTTAAATTTGCTCAATAATTTTCAACCTTTTCTTTGTTATTAATGTACTCATGTTAAAACTATAAATTTCACACTAATCAGTTTTTTGAGCTACATTGCATAATTTTGGTATGTAGTATTTTCATTATCATTCAAGTCAAAATGTATTATAATTTTCATTATAATTTCTTCTCATTCATGGGTTATTTAGAATTGTATTTAACTGGTTAGAGGAAAATATTCCGTATTTTTAATCCTTTGAAATTTGAGACTTGATTTGTAACCTAGAAGTTGGCAGATTTTATAAATGTTCTTTCTATGTTTGGAAGGAATATGTTCTCTATGATAGTAAGATGTTGTATTTCTAATTTGAGACATCTTATCCTTGATGTAAATAGAGATACAGATAGTAGGAGAGTAGTTATGTCATGATGGTCTCCAGGGCAAATTCAAAAGATATTGAATGGTAAGAGGTGTGGTAGATGGCTTTTATCTGTACTTCTTGTGGTGCTAATCCTGTCATATACTATTTGTATTAATATTTGATTACTCTTGTTTGTTTCCTTGTGTGTTTAACTTTTTACTTTGAATTCATCCTCAATGGAGGCTTGTTTTCTGAGACCTTTGGTGTCCTTTGGTGTCCTGATATTTGCGACCATTCCTATAATTTTCTCTTTTGCCTTTGCTGGAGCTTTTATGGATTTCGCTTTTTTTAGGATAGTTTTTAGAGGTCATTTCTTAGCTCAAGATTTCTTATACCTGAAGTTGTTATAAATGTAGAACCCATATTCACACATGTGATGAATGAGTTTCTTATATCTCATTTTGTTTCTCTTCAGAGCTTTGTAAGTAAGGCAAAACATTTCTTACTGCTTCCTTTAATGAATGGGAAGAATTTGTCTGCTCTAGTTTCACTTATAGGCCGGGCTTTGTGCTGGGAATTAGGCCTTTTTTCTAGGATCTGTGTTAAGTGATCCTCCCACCCCCACCAACTTCCATTTCTGAAGGTGTATATCAGACCTGGAATGTGGTCTTTTCCTTCTTTCTGGGAGCTCTCATGGCATCAGCACCTACTTTAAACTTCTTTATTTTTGGCATCTGCAAGGTTCTTTTTCTTTTGAGCTTAAATATACCTTTATTGTTGTTATTTGGTTATAGTTTTTTTGGGGAGTGGGGGGTTCTTTGTTCTTTATTGTTGTTATTTGGTTATGGTTTTTTTGGGGAGTGGGGGGTTCTTTGTTCTTTCATCCAGTACTTCTATGTATTTTAGCTGTATTTTGTGTGTCAGCCCACTCTGCCACATTATCAAGGATGTATTGACTTACCTTTAGAGAGCTATTTTCAAATTCATTTCCATTTGTATTGAATATGGCTGACAAAATCATACACTAGGGCCTGGTAATGTATGTGAAATGGAACAAAATTTTATTTTTTAAGATTGGTGATGATTGCCACACTTTTTCCCCCCTTCCTTTATTCTCTTCTGCATATTCAGTAGGTATTGAGCATCCATTTGCCACTCATTGTTCTGGATGCTGGGAAAATTTTCCTGCTATTCTGGATCTTATATTCTTGTGAGGGTGTTTAACTAATAGACAATAAATAAACTAAGTAAAGTAAATAGTATGTGAAATGGTGATAAGTGATGGAGAAAAAGTGAGGGAGTGAGTTAAAGACCTTGGGGAGTTTGCATTTTTAAGTAGTATAGATAGGAAAGGAAATTTATAACATTCTTTGTAGTTTTAGTGATGGAGAAAGAAAAGAATCTTGTAGGATTTAGTTAATGATAGAAATATAAATACACATTTTAATCATTGATTAGTAGCTCAGAAATGTCTTATTTACTTTTCTTTGAATTCTCTTAATGTTTTAGAGGAATCTTCTTTTAGAGTGAGGATGAGGGGTGCAATTGCTGTTTTAAGTGGTATAAAAATGTTCAACCTTTCAAGAGCCCCAAAATATTATCTTTGAATTCACAAATTGACTAGTCCTTCATTTCCTAGCTAGAGTAGTTTACTTTCCAAATCTTGATTTTGAAAGGGGGGAAGAGTCATTACCACTTAGATAATAGTACACACAATTTCATCTTCTTTTTTTATTTCTTTATACACACAAAAGTATGGGCAAAACTGGATCATGTTAGAACCCTAAACTTAAGGGTAAGTTAGACTAGGACCGTGTTTTATAATGAAAAAATAGTGGTGTCAATAAGAAACTTACCCACAGTTTTCCATAGAAAAACATTTTCAGTTTTAATAATCATTTCATCTGATCTCTTATTTAAATATGTATCTCTCCATATATGAGCTTTTTCTTTGTAGTCAGTCTAAAAGAACATTTAATTTTGTAGTGCGTGAGGAAGGCAAACTGTTTTGAGATATTATTCTCAAACTTATTATAAACAATATATCATAATAAAGACAAGAACTTATGTTAGTGTTTTCAGCTACATTATTTTATATGTAATTACATTTTCCATTTTGTTCTTCCTAGGTTTACCCAGGGTTGATGATAACAGCTGGCCTTATCCATTGGATTTTAAACACATTGAACATAACAGTTCACATAAGAGATGTATGTGTGTTCCTTGCACCAACTTTTAGCGGCCTTACATCTATATCTACTTTCCTGCTTACCAGAGAACTTTGGAACCAAGGAGCAGGACTTTTAGCTGCTTGTTTTATTGCTATTGTACCAGGTTACATTTCTCGGTCTGTAGCTGGATCCTTTGATAACGAAGGCATTGCTATTTTTGCACTTCAGTTCACGTACTACTTGTGGGTAAGTAACATTTGATTTTTTTACTACCATTAATACCCATGGACTTTCTGCTGAAATGCTGTAGGTGGTACATATTTATCTTTGATCAGTTATAGTTGCATACAGAGATCTGCATTACTGTTCATAGTAAATATAATAATATTTAAAAATGTCAGGTACTATTCTCTCTCCATTTGTTATATAAATTTTGACAATAATCCTACTATGCCTATTTTAGATGATGATAATGTCCTTTATAAGTCATAGCTCCAAAAAAGTTTATCAAAAAAAAAAAAAAAACAAGCTATCAATTTTGTTTCTTTTGTGTGGACGGAGAATGATCAGAATACTTTAGAAAGTTGAAATGTGGTTCAGTGTCTTGGATTTTGAATTCTATGTCCAAAGTTGGCATCATTTTGCTGTTGCCAAGCTATTTCTTTCTTCTTAATCTGTATACCTCTTATTTCCTTTTCTTGTCTTTTCGTATTAGCTAGTTCTTCCAGTACTATGTTGAAAAGGAATGGTAAGAGAGGACATTCTTGCCTTGTTCCTGATCTCAGTGGGAAAGCTTTGAGTTTCTCACCATTAACTATGTTAGCTGTAGATTTTTTTATGTAAGGAAGTTCTACTCTACTGCTAGTTTGTTGAGAGATTTTATGAATGGATGTTGAATTTTGTCAAATGCTTTTCCCGTATCTGTTGATAAAATTACATGATGTTTTTCCTTTGACTTTTTGATGTGATGAATTACATTTATTAATTTTCAAATGTTGAACCAGTTTTTTATACCTGAGATAAATCTAACTTGTTCATGGTGTATAATTCTTAAAATGCATTGTTGAATTTGATTTACTAATACTTTGTTGAGGATTTTTGCATCTGTCTTCATAAGAGATTAGTCTGTAGTTTTCTCATAATGACTTTGTCTGGTTTTGGTAGTAGTATAATCTTGACCTCATAGAATGAGTTAGGAATTATTCATTCTGCTTCTGTTTTCTGAAAGAAATTGTAGAGAATTGGTATAATTGCTTATGTAAATATTTGGTAGAATTCACCAGTGAACCCCTT
Source organism: Pteropus alecto (assembly GCF_000325575.1). Taxonomy (NCBI): domain Eukaryota; kingdom Metazoa; phylum Chordata; class Mammalia; order Chiroptera; family Pteropodidae; genus Pteropus; species Pteropus alecto. The sequence continues at coordinate 6,112,975 of NW_006431210.1, forward strand.
GTCCTGGTGCTTTCTGTTTTGGAAGGTTAATTATTGATTCAATTTTTTAAATAGATACAGGCCTAGTCAGATTATCTGTTTCTTTTGTGAGTTTTGGCAGATTTTGTCCTTTAGGAATTGGTTCATTTCATTTAATTATCAAACTATGAACATAGAGTTCATAGTATTCCTTTATTATCCTTTTAATAAATGTTCATGGGATCTGTAGTGTGATGTTCCTTCTTTCATTCCTGATATTACTAATTTGTGCCCTCTTCTTTCTTAGCCTGTCTAGGGACTAATCGATTTTTTTTTTTTTTTTTTTTATCTTTCAGAGAACCAATTTTCCGTTTCATTGATTGTCTCTATTTTCTATTTTCTATTTTGTTAATTTCCGCTCTCATTCTTCTTTTCTTCTGCTTCCTTTGGATTTAAATTTCCCTTCTTTTTCTAGTTACCTAAGGTGGAAACTTAGATTATCTTTAGATAATCTTTTAGCTATATCTTTCTCTTCCAGTATATGCATACAGTGCTGTAAATGTCCCTATAAGCACTGTTTTCATCATACAAATTTTGATAAGTTGTTTTCAATTTTATTTAGTTAACAATGTTTTTAAATTTCTCTTCTAATTGTTTTCTTTGACCCACGTGTTATTTAGAAGTGTTTAATCCGCACTTATTTTGAAAATTTTCAGTTACCTTTCTGTTATTTATTTTTAGTTCTATTGGGGGCTGAGAGTACACATTAAATGATTTCTGTTCTTTTAAATTTGTTAAGATGTGTTTTATGGCCCAGAATGTTTTATCTTGGTGAATGAATGTTCCATGTTGGCTTGAGAAGAATATGTATTCTGCTGTTCAGTGAAGTAGTTGGTAGATGTCTATTATATCTACCTGCTAGATCTGCCCATTCCCGAGAGAGGGGTTTTGCAGTCTCTAATTTTGATAGTGGATTCATCCATTTTTCCTTGCAGTTCTATCAATTTTTTCCTCATGTAGTTTGACCCTCTGTAATTAGATGCATACACTCTAGTGATTATTATGTCTTCTTGGAGAATTAATCCCTTTATCATTATGTAATGCTTTTTTTTATCCCTGATAACTTTCCTTGCTTGGACATCTGCTATGTCTGAAATTAATATAGCTATTCCTGCTTTGTTTTTATTAGTGTTATCATGGCATATTTTTCTTTGCCATCTGTTTATTTTTAACCTATATGTATCTTTATATTTAAAGTTGGCTTCTGGTACACAACATATACTTGGGTCTTGTTTTTTGATCTACCCTGACAATTTGGTTTTTAATTGCTACATTTAGACTAATATTGATGTTCAGATTATTGATATAGTTGGATTAATATTTACATATATATTCCTGTTTTCTATTTGTTACTCTTGTTCTTTGTTTCTATTTTTGTCCTCCACTCTTTTTCTGACTTTTGTGGTTTTAATTGTGCATTTTATGATTCCATTTTCTCTCCTTTCATAACATATCTGTTATACTTAACACTATATCACTTCACAGGTAATATAAGTACCTTATAATAACAAAATAATCCTAATCCCTTCCTCTTGTTCTTTGTAATGTTACTGTTATTTATTTCACTTATACATAATCATATGTAAGATATATATCCATAAACATATATAATAGAATACATTGTTGATATTATTTCTAACAAATAGTTATCCGTAATATCAATTAAGAATAAGAAAATAGAAGTTTTTATTTTACTTCTGTCTTTGATGTTCTTTGTTCCTTTATGTAGATCTAGGTTTCTGATCTATCTTATTTAACATTTATCGCAAGACAAGTCTGTTGTCAAATTCTCTCAAATGTTGTTTGTCTGAGAAAGTCTTATTTCTCTTTTACAAATTTTGAAGGATAATTTTACAATATATAGAATTCTAGGTTGGTGTTTTTTTCTCTCAATACTTTAAATATTTCACTCTCGCGTGTATGGTTTCTTAGTAGAAGTTATGTAATTCTTATTTTAATCCTTCTGCGCATAAGGTGTCTTTTCTACTGGCTACTTCTAGGACTTTGATTTTCTGTAGTTTGAAAAAGATGTCTAGGTGTAGTTAGATTGGCTGTGTGTGTGTGTGTGTGTGTGTGTGTGTGTGTGTGTGTGTGTGTGTGTGTTTGAGCTTCCTGGATCTGTGGTTTGGTGTCTAATGTTCATTTGTTGGAAATTCTCATCATTATCATTTCAAATATGCTTTTCCTTTCTCTTTTCTCCTCTGATATTTCCATTACAGATATATTATACCTTTAAAGCCAGACACACTATACTAAGTAAAAGGAATTTCTGTAATTTCTTTAGTAATGTGAAGGTAAGGTGTGGGCAGAGGAGAAGCATTCTATAGTCCTGTGATTAGTAAGCCGGACTGTGAACTTCATAAGTGCTTCTTTTTTTTCCCCTCTCCCCTTAGGTGGGAAAGGATGGCTAGAGTAGGCTAGAGTTGGATATTTTACTTCTCCTATGTAGAAGGCTGTAGCTGACTGGAGTTGGGTATTTCCCTTCCTCCAGGTCAGTTAGGCTCTTATAACATGCTAGCAGGTTAGACACTGGTTAATAGTTCCTCTTGAAGATAGGCCTTGTTAAGAATTGAATGCTCTGGCATATTTCAAAATGGTTCTTTCCCCAACCCTGTGCCAGAAGCAATGAAGGGACTCTTTTCTCCTTATATTGTGAGAACCTGGTTGAGATCCTGGAGGTAAATCACACAAAATTGTGGGGGTCTCCATATGACTGGATCCAACCTGGAGTTTTTCAGTCTCCTCACTAAATTTTACACACTGAGTGTCCAGCGATTCTTGAGTTTCAGTTCAGGTTTTCCTTATCTATTTCCACTGGTAAGCCGTGTGTCTCTCCAGTCTTGAATTTATGTATTTATACCTGTTTATAATGAAAGTGTAAAAAAAGGTATGTGTCCATCATATATATCAACTTCATGAAAGTGGTTATTCCTGAATAACCACTGTATGAGTGAGTGAAATAGAGGAAGGAGGTATGAAGTGAGGTTAAAATATATCAGTAAAAAAGACAAAAAATTTAATAAAAATCTGAAGTAGATAAGGTATTTTCGTATATGGAAGTCTGGATGGCTATTCTCTACTCTTCTATATGTTTGAAACATTTTGTAATAAAAAATAATAATTTTTATATATTTTAAACCACAAAAGTCCTATTTGTTGAAAATTTAGAAACAGAAATCACTTCGATATTGCTACCATTTTTATTTTGTCATATTTCTAAAATTTTTTTATGCTTTTAAGAAACAAATGGCATTATCTGTGTAGCTTTGTATTCTTTGTTTTCTTTCAACATATCATGAGTCTGGACCATTGCAAGAGTGTTTTAACTGGCATCTTAATTATCTTACTTAACATTTTTTTAAATTTAACTTTTAAAACCGAGACAGAATTCATATTAACATAAAAATCATTATTTTTAACCATTTTAAAGTCAACAGTTCAGTGGTTTTTAGTATCTTATAGAATATTTTATCACCCTCTAAAGAACCCTTGTAACTCTCAATTCCCCTCACACTATCAGTTTTCTTTTTGTCTCTATACACTTACCTATTCTAGGCATTTCATATCTATAAAAACTATATAAAATATGTGACCTTTTATGTATGGCCTCATTCACTTAGCATAATTACTCATGTTGACATGTATCAAATTTTATTCCTTTTTATGGCTGAATAATCCATTATGTATGGATATACCACACTTTTATGTGCGGATATACCACACTTTTAAAAAGTGTGGATATACCACACTTTTAAAAATCCTTCATCTGTCGATGGACATTTCAGTTGTCTTTATAAACTGTTATGAATAATGCTGCCAACATTTGTGTACAGGTTTTTGTGTGTGGACATACGTTTTCATTCTTTTTGGTACATACCTAAGAGTGGAACTGTTGGTTCCGTGGTAACCATGATTAATTTTGTGGAACTGCCAGACTCTTCCCCGCAGTTGTTGTGCACTGTTTTACATTCCCACCAGCAGTGTATGAGGGTTTTAATTTCTCTGAATTCTCACCAATACTTTTTTGTATTGCCTATTGGTATGAAGTAGTATCTCATTCGTTCTTTTCCTTACAGTGGTAAATACACATAATGTAAAATTTACCATCTTTACCATTTATAAGTGTAGAGTTCAGTGGTATTGAATACATTCATAATGTCGTGCAACCATCACCATTTATCTGTATAGCTTTTCATCTTGTAAAACTTGAAACTATATCCATTTAACAGTAACTCCCCCTTCTTCCCTCCCCATACCCTGACAACCACCATTCGACTATCTATGATTTTTACTACTCTACGTATTTTGTATAAGTGAAATCATACAGTTCTTGTCTTTTTGTGACTGGCTTATTTTACCGAGTTAGCATAATGTCTTCAAGGTTTATTTGTGTTGTAGCATATAACAATTTTCTTACTTTTAAAGACAGTCTGTTGTATTTATATATATATACCACATTTTGTTTATCCTTTCATCCATTGATGGACACTTGGGTTGCTTCCATGTTTTTGCTATTGTGAATAATGTCGCTATGAACATGGATGTACAAATATCTCTTCAGGACTCTGCTTTCAATTTTGGGAGATATATACCTAGAAGTGAAATTGCTAGATCATGTGGTAATTCTGTTTTTGACATTTTGAGGAACTGTCATACTGTTTTCCTTAGCAGCTGTATCATTTTACATTCCCATCAACAACAGTACACAGGGTTTCCAAAATCTCCACATCCTCACCAATACTTGTTGTTTTTGTTTGCTGTTTGGTTTTTTGTTTGGGTAACCATACAAATGAGTATAAGGTGGTATCTCACTAGTTTTGATTGTCATTTTCGTAATGATCTGTAATGTTGAGTATCTTTTCATGGGGTTAATGGCCATTTGTATATCTTTGGAGAAATGTTTATTCAAGTCCTTTGCTCATTATGAATCAGATTGTTTTTTTGTTGATGAGTTTTAGGAATTTTCTATATATTCTCCATATTAATACTTTATAAGATATATGATTTGCAAATTTTTCTTTCATCCTGTGGGTTGCCTTTTTTACACTGCTGATATTGTCTTGATGCACACATTTTTTTTATGAAGTCAGATTTGTTATTTTGTGTCTGTGCCTTCAGTTCCCATCCGAGAAATCATTGCCAAAGATAATGTCAGGAAACTTTGGCCCTATGTTTTCTTCTAAGAGTTTTATATTTTATAGTTTTAGGTCTTACATTTAGGTCTTCTGGAGTTAATTCTTGTATATGGTGTTAGCTAAGGGTCTGACTTCATTATTTTGCCCATTGATGTCCAATTTTCTGAAAATTTTTTGTTGAAAGACTCTTTCACCATTGAATGGTCTTGGCACACTTGTTGAAAATCACTCGGCCACATATGTGAAGATTTATTTGGGGTAATTTGTTCCCTTGGTCTATATGTGTGTCTTTTTGTTACCGCCATGCTGTTTTGATTCCTGTAGCTTTGTATAAGTTTTAAAATCAGGAAGTTTATATTTTCAGCTTTGTTATTTTTCAAGATTCTTTTGGCTCTTAGGGGTCTCTTAAGATTCTATATGAATTGCAGGATGGGTTTTTATTTCTGCAAAAAAAATTTGGATTTTGATACAGATTGCATCAACTCTAGGTCACATAGGATAGTGCACTTAAAAATGTGTATTTGCGGTTTTTTGATGAAGTGGTCTATGAATGTCTGTTAAGTGTGGATCTGTTCTAATATGATATTTAAGGCCATTATTTCCTTATTAATGTTCTGTGCGGATGGTGTGTTTATTTTCAAACCAACTGCTTAACCTTTTTTATAAGGTAATGTGTCTAAAATTTAAAAGAGCCACTACATCAAACTAAAAAGCTTCTGCACAGCAGAAGAAACTGTCAACAAGATAAAGAGACAACCATCCGAACAGAAGAAGATATTTGTAAGCAACATCTCCAATAAGGGCCTAATATCCAAAATATACAAAGAACTCATACAACTTAACAACAACAAAAAACAAACAGTCCAATTAAAAAATGGGCAGAGGACCTGAATAGACTTTTCTCCCAAGATGACATACAAATGGCCAACAAACATATGAAAAGATGCACAATGTCGCTAGCTATTAGAGAAATGCAAATCAAAACCACAATGAGATGCCATCTCACACCTGTTAGAATAGCCATTAGTTATCAACAAGACAAGTAATAACAAGCGTTGGAGAGGATATGGAGAAAAAGGAACCCTCCTACATTGCTGGTGGGACTGCAAATTGGTACAGCCACTCTGGAAAACAGTATGAAGGTTCCTCAAAAAACTAAGAGTTGATCTACCATATGATCCAACAATCCTTCCACTGGGTATTTACTCCAAAGACTTGAAAACTCATATCCGAAAAGATATTTGCACACCAGTGTTCATAGCAGCATTATTCACGGTGGCTAGGACATGGAAGCAACCGAAGTGTCCTATGATAGATTATTGGCTAAAGAAGCTGTGGTACATAGATACAATGGAATATTACTCAGCCATAAGAAGACATAAAATACTGCCATTTGTGGCAACATGGATGGACCTTGAGATAATTATGCTAAGGAAAATAAGCCAGACAGAAAAAGTTGAAAACCACATGATATCACTTATATGTGGGATAAAAACCTAAAAGCAACAAAAGAACGGACAAACAAACAGACTCATGGACATGGACAATAGACTAGTGGTTATCAGAGGGTAGTGGGGCCGGGGGGAGAGGGGAGGTTGATGGGGTGGGTACAAGGGATCAAATATGTGGTGACAGAAAGAACTCTAACTATGGACGGTGTATACACAATATAATATATATATATGCCTTACTGCTAAATTGTACACCTGAAACTTACTGGATTTCTTTAACCAGTGTCACCATAACGAATGAATGAATGAATGAATGAATTTACAAGAGTAGTCTTGTGTCATAGCATTATTGTTTTCAAAGCACTGTTGACAGACATATTTCTGTGTACTTTGGGATTTGTATTCTATAGAGGTTCTAACATTTTGTCATCAAGATCTAGTGGTTAAAAGTACAGTCTTTGTAGACAAACTGCCATGGTTTTCTTCCTTTTTGTTTAAATGCTAGCTCTATCATTAGGGTTGTTTAAACCATCTCCATGTGTATTTTGTCAACTATAAAAATGGAATATTAATACCTACCTCATTTGACTTAATACATGCAAAGATATAGAACATTGTGGGAACACAAAGTGATGAGTACATTATTTTTTTTAAAGGTTTCCTCCTGTGCCCTTGTAATCACATCCTTTTCTTAATCCACATTCCTTGCAGCCAGAGATCTGATTTCTGTCTGTTTATCTTTGGTAGTTTCTTTTGTAGAATGCTATGTAATAGAAACAGTAAGGGCTGACTCACTTCACTTAGTGTAATACTTTGACAATCATCCATGTTGTATAGTTTAGTGGTTTGTTACTTTTTATCACTGACTAGTATTCTGTTGTATGAATGTACTATAGTTTTCTAGCTTTTGGCAGTTATGAATAAAGCAGCTATAAATGTTTGCATATACGTCTTCATATTGACATAAATTAGTGTTCCTCTTAGATAAATGCCTAGGTGTGGGATTACTGGTTTGCATGATAAGTATATACTTAATTTTATAAAAAGCTGCCAAAGAGTTTCCTAAAGTGGTTGTGTCATTTTGTATCCGCTCCACCAGAATATGAGGAGTTGCATTTACTTGCTTCATCAGCACATGGTGTGTTCAAATTTTTTAATTTTAGCCATCTAGTGGATATGTAATAGTATATCAGGGTTTTAATTTGCTTTTCGCAGGGAGACATTGTAAGATTTCATCACATTATTCAGAATAGTACAGAATTTAAAACTTAAGAATTGTTTCTTGAATTATATCTAGAATTTTCCATTTAATAGTTTTAGGCCATGGTTAACTGAAACCTAGAAAAGCAGAACGGTAGGTAAGGGGGGACTATTATACTATAACTTTATAATCTTGAAGTTGGGTTGTATTTGTCCTGTGATTTTGTTCTTCTATATTGTGTTGGTTATTCTGGGTTTTTCTTTTCCATATAAATTTTTGAATTAATTTGTTTATGTCTACAAGATAACTTGCTGAGATTTTTATTGTGATTATATTGAATCTACACATCAAGTTGGGAAGAATCGACATCTTAACTATATTGAGTTTTCCTATCATAAACATGGAAAATCTCCATTTATTCAGATCTTTGATTTCTTTCCTTGGAGTTTGGTAGTTGTCACATGAATTCTGTACATACTGTTAGATTTATACCTAAGTATTTACTTTTCCTTTCTTTCCTTCCTTCCCTTCTTTTTCTCTTTCAATCTCACCCCTCCCTCTTTCTTTTTCTCCTCTTCCCTTTCTTTCTCCCTCCCTCCCCCCTTTCTCTCTTTCTCTTTCTTGTTCTTTCTCTCCTTCCATCCCTTCCCTTCCTTTCTTCCATTTGTGGTAATGTGCATTGTGTGCTAAATGGTGGCGTTTTTTATTTTAAATTCCAGTGGTTCATTGCTGGTAAATAGTAACTCAGTTGAAGTTTGTATCTTACAACATTGCCTATAATTATTTATTAGTTTCAGTAGTTTTTTGTTTGATTTGTTTGAGATTTTCTGTAATGTCATGCAAACAAAAACAGCTTTATTTCTTCCCAGTCTGTATACTGTTTTTCATCTATTATTGCAATAGCTAGCACTTTTCAACTAGTGTTGAAAAGACATGGTGAGAGTAGACATTCTTACATTATTCCTGATCTTAGTGGGAAAGCTTCAAGTTTTCCACCAATAAGTGTGATATTAGCTGTAGATTTTTTGCAGACGTTTTTTATCAAGTCAAAGTTTTCTTGAATGGGCATTGGATTTTGTCAAATGTTTTTTGGCGTCTATTCATATATGATCTTTTTCCTTTAACCTTTTGGTGTGATGTATTACATTGGTTTTTGAGTATTGAACTAGCCTTGAATACCCAGAATATATCCCACTTGATTATGGTGTGTAAGTCTTTTTATTCATTATTGGATTCAACTTGCTAACATTTGTTGGGGATTTTTTTATCTCTGTGGAAAATATTGATCTGTAGTTTTCCTTTCTTGTAATGTCTTTGTCTGGATTTGGTATTAGGATACTGCTGGCCTCATAGAATGTTAGGAAGTAACCCTGCTTCTATATTTTTGGGAGAAGTTTTAGAAAGTTATCATTTCTTCCTTAAATGTTTGGTAGAATTCACCGGTGAAACCATGTGGGGTTTGTGTTTGGAAGGTTATTAGTTATTGTTTCAATTTCTTTACTAGGTATTGGCCTATTCAGATTATCTATTTTAAGTTTTAAATTTTTAATTCTAATTTGCTATGCTTTTTTATGTACAGTTGGACTCATTGTTCAAACATCATATAACTCAATTGTATTAACTAATTTTAGGTGACTCTTTTTGAAGTATTATAAAGTAAATACACATTAATTCTTTAAAGTACTTACCTAATTCAGGGACACACTTAGCAAAATAAAAAGAAATGATTTTAATTCTGTCAGAACAAGCGACATATTTCCTACCTGTCTTTTATCATATTCCCTGATTAGGAGCAGCGAGCTAAACTTATTTTGTCCTGTTAATTAGGTAATAGTAGTCTTTCTATGCTTTCATTCTTCAAACATTAGTAAACATTAGTAAAGGATGAAGAAGTACAATTTAGTAGTTACAAAACAGTCACAGGGACGTAGAGTACAACATAGGGAATACAATCGATAGTTTTGTAATGGCTATGTGTAGAGCCAGATGGATGCTAGAGTAATCGAGGTATCACTTCATAAGCTATAAATGTCTAACCATTGTACTGTATACCTGAAACTAATATAAATTTTAACAGATAAAACCACACACAAAAAAGTTCGTAAACTACTAAACAGATTTAACCATATTAAGTACCTTTATGAAGCTGGAGCAAAAAGGGCTGGTGAGATACCCAGATATGAGTGATGGCCATACCCAATCTCATTGATCCAGTGTTTTTTATGGATAGATATTAGATTATTACTGCTTTAAAGGAAGGTTATAATGAAAATGAAATTAAGGCTATATGAAATTTATGACTAACCTTTTACAGTTTTTTTCATTGTCCAGTACATAAAATCTAAACTAGTGTTTTCTAACTTCAGCCTATAGAACTTTTTTGCTCTAAATCTTTTCTGGGGGTCTTTAATTATGCTTACTAGTTTTTGTTAGAAAGGTATAATTAAATAACAGAAAATTAAGCGAATGAGAAATTACTTATGATTTTAGTACCTTTGGCTTAGCCATTTTAATATATTTTCTATCTGTATTCATTTTCCCATGTACATTGCTTTTTTCTCCTACATGTAGTTGGTGATTATTCAGTAAACACAATTTTGTATCCTGCCTATTTTGTTTAATATTACATCTTTGCTTAAGTAGAGAAGGCGGCTAGAGATCTTTCTACCCTACCTGGAAGCTAGCTAAAGATTCCTGTCTCCTCCTTTCCAAGCCATCCTGTTTGGTAGGATCTCTTCTCAGAAAGGAGCTGACTTTTCTGACAGAGATTAATCTTTTTCTTTTTGGCTTTCTACTTTGTTTTTCTTTTTTTGAAACAGCTTTATTTAGGTATAATTTGTATGTGGTAGAATTCACCTATTTTAAGTCTGATGAGTTTTAGTAAATTTATAAATTTCTGTGATCATCATGACAATTTAATTTTAGAACATTTCTATCACTCCTAAATGTTTACTCACTGTCTCTGTTTATAGTCGAGCTTCATTTCTTATCTACTCATCTCTAGACCTAGGCAACCACTGATATGCTTTTTATTTCTAGAAATTTCATATAAACTGCATCATATAATATATATTCTTCTGTATGTGTCTTCTTTTACTTACCATGTTTTAGTGCTTTTTTCATATTGTTGCATATATCACTAGTTCACTCCTTTTTATTATTGAATAAAATCCATTGTGTAGATATATACCAAATTTTGTTCATTCAGTTGGTGGACATTTAGATTTCCAATTTTTGGTTAAATAATGCTGCCGTGAATGCTAGGTACAAATATTTATGTGGATATATGTTTTTATTTTTCCTAGGAACAAATCCCTAGGAGAAGAAATGCTGGATTTTATGTTTAGTGTAGCTCCTCTTTAATAAGCTACCATACTTTTCCAACAAATGTAACATTTTTCATTGTAACCAATATTGTATGAGGGTTCCAGTTTTTCCATATTCTTGGAAATACTGGTTTCATTGGCTTCTGATTATAGCCATTCTAGAGGGTGGCCTAGTAATATCTCATTGTGGTTTGAATTTGCATTTTCTTAGTGACTAATGATGTTGATATCTTTTCATGTGCTTATTGGTATTTTATGTGTATTCTCCTCAGAGAAATATTTATTGAAATCTTTTACTCATTTTTAGAGGGAGAATAGTCTGTCTTATAATGGAGCTGTAAGATTTCCTTTTTTTATTCCGGATAAAGGTCCTGAATCTGACAAGTCCTGTCAGATACATGTTTTGCATATATTTTCTCCCAGTCTAGCTCTCTTTTCATTTTCTTAATGGTCTTTTGAAGGACAAAAATTTTAAATTTTGATGAAGTCTAATTCATTATTTTTTGTAGATTATACTGTTGGAGTTACGTAAGAAACTGTTGCCTAACTCAGTGCCACACATATGTTCTGTATGTTTTATTCATGAAGTTTTATAATTTAGTTATTACATTTATGTCTATGACCCACTTAGAGTGAATTTTTTAATGTGGTATGAAGGGTCTAAGATCCCCAACACCCTCTTTTGGGAACATGGATATCCAGTTGTTATTCAGTCGTTATTTATTGAAAAGACAATCCTTTCCCCTGAATTGATGTCTTTGTTGAGAATTAATTGACCATAAATTGTGAGTTTATTTCACGACTCTATTCTGTTTCATTGATCTAATATTCTATCTGTATACCATTGACACACTGTCTTGATTAATGTAGCTTCATAGTACCTTTTAAAATTGTGAAGTGTACTATAGTTTTTTATATACTGATCATGTATCCTGTGACCTTGCTAAACTTGCTTGTGAAATTTTTTTAAGATTCCTTGGAATTTTAAAAGATCGTGTTATCTACAAAGTGTTTTGCTTCTTCCTTTGGAATCTGTATACATTAAAAAAAATTTTTCTTGACTGTACTGGCTAGAACCTCTAACACAGTGTCCAATAGAAACAATGAAAATGGACATCCGTTCTTTCCTGATCTTAAGGGAAAAGCATTCAGGCTTTCACCATTAAGTATGATGTTAGTTGGAGAGTTTTTGTATATATTCTTTATCATAGATTAAGAAAGTTTTCATCTCTTTTCAGTTTGAGAGTTTTTATCATGAATTAGATTTTTCTCAAATTCTTTATTTATGTCTATTGAGATGATCATATGATTTTGTCCTTTATTACATCAATTTGGGGTTTCTCTACCTCAGCACTATTGACATTTTGGGCCAGGTAGTTTGGGTAATGTTTTGTGTACTGTAGGATATTTAGCGGCATCCCTTGCCTCGACACACAAGATGCCAGGTTGCAGTAACCAAAAATGTCTTCAGACATTGCCAAATGTCCCAGGGAGGGAAGTGGGAGGGTGGCAGAATCACCTTCAATTGGGAACCACTGCATTACTTTATTTTCAGATGTTAAAATAACTGAATTCCTGGAATAAATTCCATTGGTTCATGATGTATGAACTTTTTTAATACATTACTGGGTTTGTATTGTTTATATTTTGTTAAGAACTTTTGCTCTATATCCACAAGGGATATATTGACATGTAGTTTTATTTTCTTATAGCTTTGTCTGGCTTTGGTATCAGGGTTATATTGGGCTCCTAAAATAAATTAGGGAAGTGTTTCCTTCCCTTCCGTTTTCTAAAAGTTTTTATAGGATTGTACTGTTTCTTCCTTAACTGTTGATTACTTCTCATGAGTGAAGCCACCTGAACCTGGGAAGATTTTTAACTGCTAATTCAATTTTTATTGACATAGTTCTGTTTTGATTTTATGTTTCTTCATGAGTAATTTGATAATGTGCATCTTTTTTTAAACTCTTCCATTTCATCTAAATGATCTAAATTTTGGCACTTCATAATAACTCCTTTATAATTATTTTCTGTACAGTCTGTAGTGATGTCACCTCTTTATTCCTAGTGTCGCTTTTTTGTATCTTCTCTCTTTTCTTGGTTTAAAGTTTATCAAACTTTTATTTTCATTGATTTTTCTCTATATCGCTTCTATTTCATCTGTTTCTTGATCTTTGTTATTTTCTTCTACTTCGTGATTGGTTTGCTCTTTAGCTTCTTGAGGTTGAAACATAAGTTATTTTAGCTCTTTCTATTTTTCTAATAAGAGATTTAAAGCTTAATCATTGCTTTAGCTATTTTCTGTATATTTTAATATGTTGTGTTTTCACTGTCACGTAGTTAAAATTTTTCTTTTATTTCATGATTTCTTTTTTGACCCATGAGCTCTTTAGAAGTGTGTTGTTCCAAATATTTGGAAATTTCTCAGCATTCTTATTAATTTCTAATTCTGTTGTTATTGAAGAATTCTAAATCAGGTCTTTCAATATCAACATGTCAAAAAGACTGAGTTCAGAAAACACCCATGCACACCTACCTGTTTGCCTTCTTCCTTTCCACTGATGGCTAGTACCTTAAGCTAGGAAACTAGGAGTTCTACTCAACTTCTTTTTCTCCATTACTTTTGAATTCTAGTAGCTCACCAAAAAACGTTGATTTGGTCCTTGAGCATAGCCTCTCCTTTTTGTATACATTCTTACTACTATAAATTTGGACCTCAACACTCACTTCATTTATTATACCAGCCTTGTAACTTGTATCTCTATTACCAAGGGCATTCAGGATCTATAAGGGCCTTTTGGCACTCAGTGTCTATACTCATCATATGCTCTGTCATATTGAGCTTTGACTGTAGTCCTTTTGTGTCTTATTTCCCTAGTTGGGGCAAGACTGAATTATAATTTGTGTGTCTAACACAAATTTGTGTATTGGTAAATACTGAGGATATGTTTGGGTCACAGTATATATCCTTTCTCATTCTCTCTTAGCCCATGTAGTTAGCTTTAGAGTCTGTGGAAATTTCAGGGTATGAACTATTTTTAGTAGTTGTAAATATATAATGATTTTTTATTTTTATTTTTATTTTTGGTAATAGATTGTAGTAGTCTGGGTCCAATCAATCACAGTAGGTTAAATAAGGGAGTTTTATGTAAAGAAGTATTAACTATAATTGAAGAGTAACTAATATAGAAGGACACTATAGGGTATCCTTGGGCTGGGGTATAGTACCCAAGGAAAGACAAGCTTTGAAAGGATTTAGATCTCATTGGGGAGGGTGTGGTTCAGCCCACCAACAGCAGAGAAGCTCTATGGTTTGGCCAAGCCAGAGCTGGTTTGGCATTGCCAGACAAGCAATAAAACACCCTTTGGAGTATAGATGTATGGGGGAGCTGGTAACTTGTATAGCATGGTATGCGGTGGGAGTTTGGGTACTAGTGGGTGGGCAGGAGGCTTTCAGAGTGTGTATGGGGCTTCTGGTTACCATGTCAAGAGGACCGCAGAAAAGTTATTGCTAGATCAAGGCTGCAGTCACAACAGGACTTTGTTTTGGGCCCATGGCTGGTGTCTGTACCACCAGATATCCTCGCACCCATCCCACCAAATCCAGCCTACACCTGAAATGATTAGAGAGCCTCTTCTCCTACAGTGTTCCTCTTATACTTCTGAGAAACCTTAACACCATACTCATTTTAAATGAGAAATAGTTAAAGGAATTTTGTTAACACAGAACATATATTGAAGGCTATATTGGAGCTTAGAGGCAAAAAATAATAACTGGTTCATAAATATAAAGGACTGAATGAATGGTCATTTGTAAGCTTTCCCTGCCAGCATTTTTTTCTTTACCTCTGACTGGACAGCCTATCCTTTGTACTCTCAATCTCTACATATTTTTTCTTGTTTGCTCTATTGATCTACCTACCATAGCCTTCTGTGCCCCTGTACTTGGGATTCTTTTTTGTTTCTGGTGCATCTCATCCTCTTGAGGACACTATTTCTTCTATTCTCTCCCACTTAGAATTAGACCTTTCTGAACATTTTCTTTTCCATTTCTGTAGTACCCGCTCCCTTTTCTAAAAATTATCTTTAGTCTCTGTTTTGGTCTCCATATGATTTTGGCAGCATTACTTGGTTCCATCTCACTTCTTCAGGCTCTGGAAATTGGACATTACAGGAATAATCTCTAATCTGCCCTGGAAATTTTTCTTACTTTAAATTACATTTTAGCATAAAGGCCTACCTTATTATTTTACCCTGTCAAAGATAAACCTTAGCCCTTATTTTTAAAATCAAGGTATATTTGGAGGGAAGAGGAGGGGCTATTTTGTCACACATATATACCATGATGAATTCAAAGCAGTTTTTCACTAGTCTAGTAGAAATCAGCCTGAAACACCTTTAAGTGCTGTAAACCAAAAACGTTTTCTCTTTCCTTCCTCCCTCCCTTTTCGTTTTGTTTTTACAGTTCTCCCAGAGATTGGCTGTCACCTGTAGTTGGCTTTAATATACTAGTAGAGGCCCATTTTAAAAGTAAAGAATTTCTTGAAATCAGCTCTATAGAATACTGTTAAATTTGAACTTCCTATTGGGGCTTGGCATTAATTTTTTTTTATATATACAGAATTGCTTGTAATGGGACTTCTTATGTCTGTCATTTCTTTAGGACATTCACATTACTCATCTTAAAATTGACCCTTTGGCATAAGTATTTAGAACTTGTGTTTTCTGAAATTTAAAATTCAGTTTTCTGAAGTTGCTAACATATTTTGTTTTTTTTTTTTTTTCAGATGAATATATAAACTCTTATCTAGGAATTATTTCTTTGATTAGTTTTTTTCAGTAGAGATTTGTCAACTTTTTGAACCTTCATTTACTGCAAGTTGCCTTTCCAGTTCAGAGTAATTGAGAATTTTACTGGTATGTCACTAGGCTATCTAGAAACTATTTTAGGAATATAAATTTCTTGGAGATATTGATTATGGTATCTGAAAAGTTTTCAAAAATGGATGCTCATCATTGGAATTATATGTGAGATATAGGTGATCACATTCAAATGAAGCAAAATTACACATTAAGGTATATGTAATGTCTAAGCAAACCAACCATATGAAATGTAGATTCACTGAATAAATTTATTATTTAGTTAAAATCTTAATTAGTTGATATTAATCATTTTAAGATAGAAAGTAAAACAAATGGAAAACTATCATTCGTTCCTGTTAAGATAATTCTTTTTCTGAGAGAATAACTAGAAATAAAATCAAAGCTATTTCTAAAATGTCTGACTGCTGCCCAATGTTACAGATGTATATTAAGTGGATCGAAATATCCGAATAACCTCAGTACTTTTTTTATGAGCTTGACTTTTTTTAATACCAGCTTACTAAACATTTAACATCTTTATTCAGCATGAGCATTTATAAACATTTTTATTTCATCTGTTGCTTTTTTTTTTTTTTTTAGGTAAAATCTCTGTAAAAACTGGGTCAGTTTTTTGGACAGTGTGCTGCTGCTTGTCATATTTCTATATGGTAAGATGTTATGTTTGAAACTACATAAGGTCTAACAAGTCTATTTGGCAGTTAGACCAGTGTCTCTTCTCATTTAGGGCTAGTTCTCCACTTTGTTTCTCTTGAAATCTTTAGGATCTTAATTTTATTTAATGTATAATCTTTTATTGCTACCATTCTCTTCCCTCTCCCCATCCCCAGGGCCTGTATGGACGTTTGCTTTAATGGGAAGGGCTAATGCTCAATCTCTCAAATATAATATTGGCAGCAAGTGAAACAAAAAATTTTTCTTTTTAAATGTACAGCTTTACCTAAGTTATGGTCACATCCTCTAGGTTAACCGGTAAATTGCCTGTATAATTTTTTCAACAGATTACTTAAGCTTGATGTTCAGTATTACCTCTTCACTCTTCTGCCTTTGTTTTCCATACCACAGCCTGTATACTAGTCTTGTGCTGAAAATTTATGATAATCTTAGGTACCTTTTCTTTAAAAAACAAACAAACAAACAAAAACGTCATGGAATTTAAGCATCCGAATTAGCTGTGTTTCTTTTAAAAAATTAAAGCCTCAGGCATATTCTGTACATTTGTAATAGCAAACTCATTCTCTTTCAAGTTTAAACTTAAATTTTGGGTATAACCAAAAGTCCTTCAGTTAGAACTGTGCTCAGTATAACATTGTTTTTGGTCATGTGACTGAAGCAGTAAACTGATGCTCTCATATGCATTCTAAACTGAAGGCAGTCCCTTATAAGTGGTTCTGAAATATTTTAGACAAGAGCAGCATTGTTAAAATATATATGTTAACATATAATCTCTTAGGGTGACTACTGGTTTACTTTTAATTATTAGAGCACATCCAAGAACTTTGATTTTGACAAGACTTTACTGCCTCTTATTGAATGTACTTAAAAAACTAATAAATTCTGTTGAAAATAAACATCTTTACAATCTTTATTTATTAGACCACAGCATACTCAGTTATTCTGATTAAATAGACTTATTCTAACTTTGCAATACAGGCTAAACATTAAAATGGGATCTTGATTTGTATGGGAAATAATTTATACCTAGGGTAGCACCTTTATTCTGAGGATCTCAAAGCATATTCAGATCATCTGAGTATTCCTTTTAGTTGAATTGTTGACTGATACTAATGTTCATTGTTTTTTTTCTCAGTGAAATTTCTTGCGATGTATTTATCATCAAAAATGGGGGAAGTAATAGCTGTTTTTTCTTTTAAAAACTTATGATCTGTATCCTAAAAGTCCTTATCTTTGTGACAGTCTTTTTACTTTCAATTCACAAATTATAATGTTCTCAACGTTCTTGTTAAGTTTAATTTAATTTTGACTATTTCTCCATTGAATGTAGAAAAGCATATTGGATTTATAGAACTGTATTATTTTAATTTATCAATAAAAATAATGCGAAATAGGTTATTTGTAGGTTATATAACATTTTTTAAGCATCTCTCAAAATTGCTAAAAATTCTAGTGCTTATAATTGCTTATATGTTTAGATTGTCATGACAAATAAAATGTACCTGTTTTAAAAAATAAACATATAAATTATTTAACTTAGCATTTCTTTACCCATAGGTATCTGCTTGGGGTGGTTATGTGTTTATTATCAACTTAATTCCACTGCATGTATTTGTATTATTACTGATGCAGAGATACAGCAAAAGAGTCTACATAGGTAAGTGATTTGACTTTTGAAATATGTCGACTTCTAAGAGATATTTCACAGACATTAGTTTCATTGAACAGACATTTTTATTAGGCTAGTATTATTCATGAGAAGGTAAAATAATTTTATATTTATTTTGCTTTTTGTTTCAATAAGGAGAGTTAAGCATTTTTACCTAAGTTTGTTATTACCAACTTCTCCTTGATGAGTTTTTGTTGTTATAGAAATTAGTCTAGATTTCATATTTGTCAGCCATTTTTTTTTAATTTGGAGGAACAGGCATTTCTATCATGAAAATTATTCACATATACATACTATTCAAATTCACCTTACCCACTGTAAGAGATTCGAGCATCCTCAGAGTAAACAGTTTAAACTTTTGAAAGTTTCTGTGTGATATACAACAGACTGCCTTTGTTCGTTTGGGCTGCCATAACAAAATACCACGGGCTAGGTAGCTAATAAAACAGAAATTTATTTCTCACTTTCTGGATGAAAAGTCCAAGATTGAGGCATCAGAATAGTCAGGTTCTTATGAGGGCTCTCTTTCTGGTACAGAGCTGATTCCTTGCTAGTCCTCACATGGTAGAAGGGATGTGCCAGCTGTCTGGGGTTTCTTAATAAGCCCTGAAGCCCTCATGACCTAATCAACTCCCAAAGGTCACTTCCTGATACCATCATCTTAGGGTATTAGGTTTTCAACATATGAATAGGGGTGGGGAGCACAAACATTCAGACCATAGCATAGTCTCTGCAAAATCTTTTCTCTACAAAATCTTTATTTTCACTACACGTTTTAAAACACATCTTTCAAATTCGATGGATAGCACGTGTCTCAAATCTTAGAGCTCATTTTCTATGATACAGACAGAAAACTCTTATGGATTAAGTTAATCAGAAGTTGTGATCAGAAAGCAGTTTCTTAGTAAAATAATACAATTCCATTAAAATAACATTACTAGAAAACAGTAACACAAAGATGTAAAGCTTATTTACTTGATTAAAAAACATAGTTTGGCAGTTTCTCAAAAACTTAATCACAGAGTTACCATGTGATCTGTCAATTCTACTACTAGATACATACCCAAGATGAATAAAACTATATTCATACAGAAGCTTGTACACAAATGTTCAGAGCAACATTCATTATTCATAATAGCCAAAAAACAAAGACAACTCAAATGTCCATCAACTGATGAATGGATATATCCATGCAATGGAATATTATTTGGCCATAAAAAGGAATGAAGTACTAATACATGATACATCGTGAGCCTTGAAAACCTTATACTAAGTAAAATAAACGAGATACAAAAGGCCATATATTATAGGATTCTTTTTGTATGAGAGGTCCAGAATAGGCAAATCCAGAGAGACAAAGTAAATTTAGTGGTTGTCAAGGGTTTGGGGAGTGGAGTGACTGCTAATGGGTATCGGGTTTCTTTTGGGGGATGAGGAAATGTTCTAAAAATAGATAGTGGTGGTAGTTTTACAACTTTGTGAACATAATAAAAACCATTCAATGGTATATTTTAAAAGGGTGAATATTATAGAGTATGAATTATACCAATTAAAAATTCATAGCTTATTAATTATATTTATAGCCATTTCAATATACCTTATAACAATCACCACTGAAATATATAGTGCTTATGTATAATAATATATCTGGTTCTTTTTATACACCATAAACTGAACTTTACATGTATTTAACTCATTTAATCTTCACAACCACACTGTGAGATATTGTTACTATCTTCATTTTACAGATGAAGAAACAAGAGAAGACATAATAATTTGCTAAAGATCTTGTAGCTAGTAATAGAGCTGAAGCCCTGAACTTAGATATTTTGGCTCCACAGACTATGATGCTAAAAATCACTGTAACTGTGCCTAGCACATAAGTAAATACCTTACTGTTGGAATACATCAACCTATGAGGTCTTACTACCCTGAAAACATTATAGAGAGTCACTGGGATTTAGAAAGGAGAATACTAGATTAAACTATAATTTTCAACTCTTTTGTTCAGGAAATAAGGAAAAAAAGCGTTTAAGTTAAATGGTCATAGGAGAGGAACTAAGATTTTTGTTAATTTTTAAAATTTGGAGTCGCAGAAATTTAATCGTCAAAGGAGAATAGAGTGGGAGAAGATTGACTTTTGTGAAACACCCATGAATCAGGAAGAGGGAGAAGAGCCAAAGGAGAAGTCAGAAGTAGCCAGATAAGTAACATTGTTAAAGAGGTCAAATGGAAGTGAACATAATACAGTTTAAAACACAGGCAGTGTGCGGCTCCCCTTGAGTGTTAGCACTAAGACCTAGGAGGATGAGAATTGAGTAAAGAAAGACCTTATGTTTGATGAATAGGAATTTTGTTTTCAAGTGTTTGTATATAGAGGTTGTATATTTCTGATTTTAGCACATAACATCCTTTGTAGTTACCCTTCCCCATGAGCAGAAATATTTAGATAAAGAAAAAAGGATTGATAAATGGCACACTCATAATTATAACCAAAAGTTTGATTGGGTTTTAAGTATCAAATTAAGTGAAGTAAAAATGAGTTATTTAAAATAATTATGAAAAAATTATTTCCATTAGAGTAAAATTTTGTTTACATGTAGAAAAGTAGGCGTATGGTAGTTAATGTGGCTCTAAAGGTAGGAGTGGCATGGGAGTGGGGGATAGGGTATAAGGAAAGCTGAAATGTAAGGAGGTGAGAAAAGCCTATCTACTTGATGAAATTTGTGTGTGTGGGAATTTTATAAAGTTAAATTATTTTGTGAAGATATATTTTGGACTTGTGAATTTCGCTGTATTGGGAAATAAATTTTAAAAGTTGTTACAAGTAGGATTCTGATGTTTACATAAGAAGAAAAGAACATGAAGTCTGTTTTACACTTAGGACTATTTTGCAGGTGTCATAATACTAATGGGATGTAAAATGATTTTAACCTAATTTGATAAAAGTTTATCACACTTTATATCATAAAATTATTAAAAATACGAAGACATGTTTAGGGATATTCAGTGTGGTGTAACTTGTAATTGTGAAAATAGCTGAAATGTCCAATAGGGAAATTATAATTTATAATACACTTAAATTGAAATGTTTTATCATGAAATACTATAGTTCAATTAAATAGAATTTTTTAATACTTGTTGATACAGGAAAATGTTAATAAAAAGCAGACAGCAAGAATTACTGGTCATTTTTCTTCATATTTTTCTCTGCTTTCTAAATTTTCTACAATGAGCATGTATTCATAATGAATGAGACTTGCTTTTTCATTTATAGATACATGAATTTTACTTCCTGTGGTTTATAAGTGTCTCATTAAGTAAATTAGAACAATAATTTAAGAAGGAATAAATTAATTTCTAGTATTGATTAATGATTTTTAAATGTTACTAAAAAAAATTTGTTTATGATATTGTCTGTGTTTTCTCTAGTGAGTTAATTTAGTAATAGAATTGCTTTTCCTATACCTAAAAGACATTTTTATGGTAATATTTGCTGGGAACCATCATTAAAAGAGGAGTGTTGTAGACACTTTAGTTTTGCGCAAATTATTCTAGGATTGTATAGCTTGTGAATAAAGAAAAGAATCCTATTGAGTGAATTAAAAGTAAAGCCATAAACTTTATGTATCATGTTTATACTTGGCAGCTATAAACGGAACATATATAATGCTAGATTAACTTAGACAACAGCAAACTTAAAAATTGCATGTAAAAATTCTGGGTTACAAAAGCTGGAAGTGCTAGAATTTATTTGGTCTAATTCTACCATATTATTTTTGAGGAAATTCAAACAAATTGGTTCCCTAGAGATTTAAGAGTTTAATAGATACTAAATTTTGTGCTAGCCGTTAGGATGCTCAAATGATTAGAAGATGACCTTGTTCTAAGGAGCTTATATTATCAATGTAATCCATTATTACAATGTAATTATAGCGTGTGAACTAAATAGAAATAGAAAAAAGGTGTTTGTGAAAATCAGTTTCAATTTTGAGTTTGAGGGAAATCTTATTATGCTTTCCAGCTAACCACGTCCTTCTGAAAGTTTGGAGATAAATTTGACCTCTAGAGGAGATAACAGCATAGAAACAGACTTACAGAGGATTTGTAATGATATAACCATAAATGAGAGGTATCACATAAGGTATGCACTGCAGAGTATGCACTGCAGAGCCAGATTAACCACATTCAATTCCTGGCCTAGTCACTTACTAATTTGGGGCAAATTACTTAATTTATGCCTTAATTATGTCCTTATGGATTAAATGGATATAGTAATTCCTACCTCGAAGACTTTTACTGGTAACTGACCTATATACGAAAACTGCTTATAACACAAAGTGCTATTTAAATGTTTGCCTCCGTTGACATTAAAGTTATGAGGGAAGACAGAAAGAGTTCCAGAAGCTGAGAAAGGAGATTGTTTATAACGATCGAGGGGAAAAAACTCCATTGTGAGTCTAAAGATTATTCCTTTTTTTAACTGAAAATTTTCACTTCTATTTGTGGTTCTGAGAAATGTAGTGGAGAAATAACACTAAAGTATTATATAAAGTACAAAATAGCAACTAAAACACAACTTCTAATAGAGTGGTGTGCTTATTTTTATTTATGTTTTAAAGTTTAAGTTAATGTATATAAGTGAAAAAATCAAATATTACTAAGATTTATAGGCAAAATTAGTAGCTTCTTTTTCTTCTTTTTCCTTAACTGCCTCACTCCCTGAATTCTCATCCCCAGAGAAAACCACTTTTATTTCTTTTAATTGTTTCTTCTGGTTTGGGGGTGAGGTGGTGGTGGTGGGTGTGTTTTTAAAGGGTTCTGGTCTCTTCCATAGTGTGTATTGGGGGTGAGTCCCACACCATCAAACAGTTATGACATTGTCTAACCTTAATAGCATCAGATGCCACAGGTTAAAGGCCTAGTCCCACAAAACAAAACTGCCGTCACCTTCAGAGGCCAGTCTCAGGTCCAGGTTGTCACCTGTACTTCTGACAGAATGGCTGTAAATTAGAGATTCCTACAGCCTCTTCCTTGGATTCAATTAATTTACTAAAGCAGCTCACAGAACTCAGAGCAACATTTTACTTACTAGATTAGTGGTATATTATAAAAGGATGTAATTCAGGAATAGCCAGATGGGAGAGATGCATTAGGCACCATAAATTGTAATGCTTTGTCACAGAAGAAACTTATTAGCTTAGGAAACATCAGGAGCGTCTTGAAAACTTAAAATTTCAATGGAACTTGAATCAGACCTTTCAGTGCCTTTTATAGAGCAGCTCATTTGTGCGCCTTAATTAAGGGCAGTGGCTCGTTTTTCTCTGTGTCAATCTGCATCCCTCCTACCATGCACACCCTTAGATTGAAAGAAAAAGTACTTTAAGAGTGAAAAGATGTTTGTTTAGGCTCTTATTAACAGATCACTGCTTGTCTCAAATCAAAGAGTCTTTTTTTTTGGAGGTGTGGAGTTTGGTTAAAAATTGACAGTAATAGACCTTGTATATATCTTTCTAATGGTCATTTTTTTTTTTTTTCCCTGTAATTCTAACAAATTGGAGGTATGATCTTCAGTAGGGAATGCCAGTAACTGTGCTTCCACAGGATGGCAGTGTGGTAACATTTTCATGATGTAATAAATGACAACATAGCTGGTGTGCATTACTTTAGAACTCAATACTTTGATGGAAAGCTTTATTCTTCTGGTTTAAACAGTAAGAAAAGTAGGTTAACGTGGATAGATAGAAAGTTGTAATAGATGTGGATAGTAGTTTGGTCAAGCTTTGTAGAGAGTTCATAGGAGGAAGAATTGGTGGGGAATTTACTGCCATGGGTTTGTGTGGTTGAGGTTTTCTGAGAACAGTAGATAATGGTACTGGTGTTGTTGATTACTTCTTCAGTGCTCATGTCTAGAAGAGGTGAATCTCTCCTTTCTTTAAGATTTTAAATGGCCAGGGCATTTTTTCACCAGTCTCACATGAACTTGCTTCATTGAATTGTGGTTATTTGTGTACATCTCTGGTTTTTCCAAATTAGATATCTAACTCTTAGAGAATAGCGTTGCTCTTAATAGGATTTCATTTTAGAACGTCTTGACCATAATGGCTATGAAGTTAATACTTGAATAAATTAAAGAAGTAAGTTTTAAGCACAGTTAGGTGCTATAGTACGAAGCCTGGACAAAAAAACGTTTTCATTTGGTAGTGTAGATTGTGTTTATTTTTAAGAATTGAGTGTTAATTCACTATTTCTTTTTACTTAGTATATCTAACTCTAATTTTCTGAATTTTAAAACATGGCTGTAAATGAGATTTAAATTGATGTATACCTAATTTTCAGATTCAAGGAGAAGGGCAATATTGAGCAAGATGAGTTCGTGATATTTTATGTTACCTGGAAAGAAATCCTGAATTTTATTTAATGGAAATACTTATCTGTGTATTAGAGAGTGCTGTGAGATAGAACATATGTCCCCCCATGTAAACATCTAAGGATAAGTGATCCAAAAAACATGAAACAGGAAAGACATGAATCTAGGTCTCTTTAAAAAAAAAAATGATTATCTTTGGATTATTGCATATATCACATTTATCAGCAAATTAAAGGCCCCTTCCCACTTTTTCTTTGAGATTGAGTTTCTTTTTCTTGAATTCATCTCTGTCACTGTTATTAACTTGAACTCCAGTGCATCTCCTTCTGTATGAAGTGTTTTCTTCTTTTCTAATAACAATAAATGTCTTCGTGAAGTTGTATAAAACCACCGAATTGAGAATATTATCAGGTTTATTCTTCTCTTTTTGACTATTCCTAGAAATGAGCTTGAGCAACTCCCTGAGAAGAAATTTCATTAGTAGTTCCCTAGCAAAATGATTGCTGAAATTTTTACACTCTCAAGCACAGAATAGTTCCATTTGAAGAAGGAGAATATGAATGTGTGTCCCTGTGCCCACCATACCTTTTAGTGATTATTTCTGGGAAATGTGACTTCAAGGGAAGTAAATGGACCAGAGATTTTCACTTTTTACTGTATTTTTTTTCTTTCTTTTTTTTAATAAAAACATTACCTCTGCAGTTAAGAACAAGCCAGTAATCCAGAAAAACATACAGATTTGTGTTTGCCTTGGACTGGGCTGGGGGAATGGGGAGCAAATGCTTAATGAGTATGGAGTTTTCTTTCTTTATTGAAATGTTTTGGAACTAAAGAGAGATGGCAGTTTCACAACATTGTCAATGTACTAAATGCCCCTGAATTGGTCACTTTAAAACAATTTTTTTGTCTATTTCACTTCAGTTTTTTAAGTCTACTTTTTGGCTCAACATGCACCATGTATCATATTTAATCCATATTCCATGACAGTATTATAATATTTAGTGTTCACTTGAGTTTATAATAAAGAGAAATTCAGTCTCAGATGATTGTGATATTTGGATGTAAGTGGGCTTAACTGTAATGAAAACACATAAATGACATAAGTTTTTTCTCAGGCATGACCTTTCTAGTTGTGCCTTTGTGTGTTCAGTATTTGTCTAGGGTTTGATTTCTCATTTCCAGGTGTTTAAAAGGCCTGTCAATCATATAATCTTAAGTTATTGTTAGGGGAACCTACAAATCTTGTCCAAACCCCTCATTCTGTAGTGAGGAAACAAACTTTTGTTGTTAAGTAGTTGTTTAAAATCAAATAATGACCTTGCTCTCATTTTTCTTATTCTGCCTCTATGACTATCAGGACATCTACAAAAGACTGATTTGTAAAAGAAACACACTGACATTAGAAAACTCATTGATTAAATATGCTGACAGTTGAAGTCACGTGACATAGAAATTCTTATCTACTTAACTTTTATTGTATTGTGTTCAAGTACCTCATTGAGGGTAATTTCATTCCAACATCAATATCTAGAAAGTACATTATTGGATAGATTACCTCTACAGTCTCCTAGACGACCAGTTTTCCATTAGCTTGAGGTCATTGTAAACTTTATTTATGCATATTAGTCCTTTCTGTTATATTTACTTGAACTTCTTATCCTTTTCCTAACATCGTAATCATCTGAAAAGTCAGACAGTTTGGGAGGCAACTTAACATTTGAACCATTAGCCTATAATTTACCTTTAATATAGGTGGGTTTCTTTTAAAAGCAAATAAACATTCTTTCTCAACTAAGTTGGGTAAAGCAAAGTATGTGCTGTTTGCTGTCCTATGCAGTGTGTAGTATTTGGATATGTATACTCTAACAGTTCTCTTCCTACATATACTCCTAATCATTTTTTTCTAATGGAGTACTTTATTTGTCAACAACTAAGTATTGACTATGCTTCATAAAATGTGAATAAGTTTTATAAATGAAATAATTTTCACATTAACTTCAAATAAGTTTTATCTTCATTTCTAAATTTTTAATTACAGCAATTCCAAATACTTTCTCTATTATCATCTAATAGTGGTCTGTAAACACCTGAATGCAAAATAAGTCTTATACAAATTGTAACCCCTCCCCAATTTGCCTATACATTTAGATTTAGGTTGATATATATATATATACACACACACACACACACACACATTTTATATATATATATATATGTATATACACTCAATGCCAAGAGCAAACAAGTTTTCTTTCTTAGACCCTAATAAATCCAGTAACTAGCCTGTTCTATAGCTTAACTTCTGTATACTAAGTCCTTTTTTTCTTTAATCACAGAAAACATAGTGAATGAACTTTTTTATTTATTTTTTTACTGTCAAGTACTGTGCAAAGAGTAGTAGGAGACTATAAAAAGGGAATGAAACACTTAAGAGCTTTTGAGACAGTAGCAGCTATTAATGATAGGTATTCATTAGGTCATGCATACTTTGGATTAATGACAGGCATGATATTTTCTTATTTATATATTACATAGCTTCTTGGGTTATGTCAATGATTATTTAATGATAGTTTGAAAAAAGTTTGATTCCATTTTGGGGAGAGGAAAGCAGCACCAGTCTCCTAAATTGTTTTAAATGATATTTTACAAAATAAAGTACTTAAAATAATTTTTTAAATTGGCAGAAAGAATTTTTATGATTTATAATGTATGATTACCCATAAAATAGTATCAAGTAGAACAGTCACTTCAAGATTCTATTCTTAAAATAAGTTCAGTTAAAATTTTGCTAAAAAGACATGAGTTATGTATATATTTATATTCAGAGTACTTAATGTAGTAGTAAATTATCCTTGTTTCCTATTTTGTCTTTATAGCATATAGCACTTTCTACATTGTGGGTTTAATATTATCCATGCAGATACCCTTTGTGGGATTTCAGCCAATCAGAACAAGTGAACACATGGCAGCTGCAGGTATGAGAAGATATTTATTTTCCTTCTTCTGAAGTATTTATAAATGTGTGACTAGCCAATTTTTCAGAGGAATGAAATGTTGTTTTTTTTTTTAGTTTTAATCACATTGGTTCTAAAACATCACCACTGTAAATAAAAATTTCATAGTTTTATTGAGACTTTCTGCTATTGTGTTCCTAAAAGTACCTATCTTCCCAGACACTGCTGTTTTGAAAAGGCAGAACATCTGTTTTTGCAAAATTCATGTTACTTGTAAACACTAAATCATATTTGCTTTGTGTAAACAAATGTTAAACAGTAGTATATCTGTACACTGAGTTACTTTACCACTGAGTTTCCATTCAGCAAACTTAGATGAGATATTTCATTTTCATGTTCCTTACCTCTCACTAAAATATTGTTTCTATATCTACTTACTAGAATTTATGTCTTTTATATTGATTATAAAGCCATATAATTCTCCTCCATATAAGCAGACTACTTTACCATTATTAATTTGGGTCACAATTAACAAGATAATGGGAGATCTATGAATAAAACTTTATCAGAGATTCTCAACATGAGGTCCATGGCCCATACAAAGACTGTAGATAATTATTTTATTTGTAACATTTTATAAATATCAGTATATTTAACTTTCTGAGGTGATGTTCCATAGTTTTTATCATGAGATTTTCTGAGAATCTTGAAAACTCCTGCCCCTCCAAGTAAAGTTAGGAAGCCACAATTTACTGTTATTTAGCACATTCAAATCTGTGAGATACTTTTACTTATATTTCTAATGTCATAAAATTACTAAGTAGTAATTTGAGAACGAAATATATCATTAGTTTTCAGTATACAATTATGTATGGCAGTGTCTATGTAGATACAAAATCGCATGACTCTTTATGCATATGCATTATTAGAACTCCTAAAATCTAAATCATTGATAATACTTATTTAATCATTCTAAAATGAACTTATAAAAATAACCCTTATTACTAAATTTTTTTTTGAAAAAAAAAAAAGTCAGTATTCCCAATGGGTTAAGGTTCTTGTGTCTTTTTTTAGTTTTATACCTAGTGCTTTTGTATTGTATTTTATACATTTTGACAATTAAATATTTTCACTGTTACTGTTTTAATTTTATCTTAACACTCACCCTTATATCTACTAATTTAGAATCTTATATAAGTGTGTAATTAATGTCACATTTCATTACTCAACTATAAACAGTAACTATCAGAATTCTTCTGATCTAAGTCATTTGTATCCTTCGGTAAATCTTAGGATTGTTTTTTAATAACATTTTTATTTTTTTACCCCCTAGAAAACATGTCACTAAAATATGGGACAAAGGGAAGAATTTAATGTGAATAGGCTCCAGTTATTGAAATGGGATTTTTCTTCCCTGATCCATGTATGGGGAGTCTGATCATTTCAAAAAAAAATGTATAGCAATTTTTAGACATATTAATTGGTTAGCTGTCATTTGATAAAGGAAATGTTGGTTAGATGAAATGGTTAGTCTTTGATATACATAGTACAGGATTTTCTAAGAATCTCTTCCAAATTAACATTTTTAAATGTCCTTTGAGAAGTGCTTTGTTGATTATTTATATGATCTTTTTCTTTAGGTGTTTTTGCATTACTACAAGCTTATGCATTCTTGCAGTATCTGAGAGATCGATTAACAAAACAAGAGTTCCAGACCCTTTTCTTTTTGGGTGTATCAGTAGCTGCAGGTGTTGTGTTCCTTAGTGTCATCTATTTGACTTATACAGGTGAGTGTCATCACTTGTAAGATGTGAATCCTGTCTCTAGATTATTCAGAAAGGTCATTCTTTTACAACTTTTGTACATGTTCCATTTATCTTAGAAGATCAAATACTGCAGTTGTATTCTTTACAAACAATATGAAAATGATAGTCACAGTTTCCAAAATCTGAATAGCACTGCAAATTGTGACTTTTTTCGTGAGTATATCTTAATTTTGCTGCTTCAGGATCTGCTGAATGCACTTTCAGTTATCTTTCTCTTGATAGATGAATAGTCCCACACTACATAAAACTCAAAGCTTCTGTTCTTAACCTACTCCATGTTTATCCTCTTGTGTGTGCATAAGTTCTCTCTTTCCTTTTAAACAGTTTACCAAATCAGTTTCAGTCCACTTCTGGATTCTGAGTTTCTTTCTGATCCTAACTTCACTAGTCCCTAGAACAAGTCAAACTCTTTTTAAAGGTATTTCATCTGTTAATATACCAGCCTAGGTCATAAAATTACAAAGAATTAATTGTTACGAGTAAAAGGCATAAATGTTTAAAATAATCTTCGTAATTTATCTGAATTTGGCATCCTGGCTTAGATCATTTAAATGACACCTCCTTTTAAAAATTATCCAATGCTATTTTACTATCTTAGCTTTATTACTAGTTAACTAGAAGTTTAAGGGAGAATTGGAAAACTTCCTACTATTTTATGTATCAGCTTGTCATGTTTCTCTGGAAATTTGTTTTTATTTGGTCTCCATGGAAATTTGTTTTTATTTGGTCATTAACCTTATTTTATCTGACTGCCAGCCCTGTGAAATATATTGTCACCTACAAAAACAACCTTGAAATTCTTTTAGTAGTAGGTTAAATTAATCCGTAATAATCAGTAAACATAAAACCAGTAAAACAAAAATAATAAAAGGCATATTAATTTCCTCTACATTTTTCCTTTCAAGGTTACATCGCACCATGGAGTGGCAGGTTTTATTCATTGTGGGACACTGGGTAAGTGCAATGAGTTATTTGCCCTCATATTAAAATATCCTTTTTCCTCTGTTCTTATATTGTCAGTATCTCTGTCAGTACTTTGGCAACATTTCTAAAGTATGTACCGTATACTAGTTTAGCAAATGTTGAATCCCTTATAATGAATGCATCGTTAGTATGATATGTAATATGACATGGACAACTTCTTTAGTTTTATTCGTCAAAACATTTTAGGAAACATTTGTACAACTTTAATGATCGATTTTTATTTTTACAAATGTATTCAAAGTTTCTATCAGTTAGTAATATTTAACTTTTAATCATTAAGGCTAGGTGCTATGTTATAAACCCATATGCTGTAAATGTAAAGAAAAAATTTGACTTTTTTCTAATGCCACGTTATCTTAAGTTTGATATTTTTAATGCATTAAATATACTAGGGAATGTGCGTGTTTTTAAGAGTGCTGTTATTAAATGAATTATTTTAAAAATTTGGTTTTAAATTAAACAACTAGTTCAGTAAAACCTTTTGGTCTCTAAGATGCTTTTCTAAAGAAAATATCTGTTGATGATAATTTACCCTTGATTGGGCCTGTCATTTGATGTGATACCAAAAGGGTTCATGCCCAGGTCTAATTGAAGGGCATATGAAAATTATGCATGAATGACCGCAACTAAATTTTGGACACACACTTGAAGACCAGCTAGCAGATCACCAGAGATTTTGAGGGGAAACTCTAGTTGTAGACAGTTACTTTAATTAGGTTAAATTACTAGGTTAAGTATTTGTCAGTCATACTTATTCTTGATTTTTAAACTTTAATAGACTGCTTTGGAATCTCAGGGCATTTTAGAAATGATGTGTCCTGTCTTTTCCATTTCTCTACCTACTTCTGTGCCATTGCCTTGCTAATGAGAAAAGCATTGTGGTAATATATCTTACTAGACAAGGTATTTCTGCTAGTAATAAGTGCAAAAAG
Organism: Pteropus alecto; assembly: GCF_000325575.1. Lineage (NCBI taxonomy): Eukaryota > Metazoa > Chordata > Mammalia > Chiroptera > Pteropodidae > Pteropus > Pteropus alecto. The sequence goes on from NW_006431210.1 coordinate 6,144,397, forward strand.
TAATGAAACTTGTTGATGCAAACATAGGAGATGCTAAGTTAAACTGCAGAAACATTCCCGTTTGAGGAAAGATTTTTGTATTAAAAGTCAGAGCCAACATTTTTATATTATAAATGGTCTTAAATAATTCAATTTTAGGGATGGCATATTAGTTTTAGTTTTATCAGTGTGGACTAGATTTATTCCCAATATAGCATGTTACGTTGGAACGAGAACTAGGAACTGTATCTACAGTTAAAGAAAATATTTTCACCTATGAAGAACTGTTTTATCATTTAATTTTAAATAATATTAACTTTTTAAATACTAGGTATGCAAAAATACATATTCCAATTATTGCATCAGTGTCTGAGCATCAACCTACGACTTGGGTTTCTTTCTTCTTTGATCTACACATTCTTGTGTGTACCTTCCCAGCAGGCCTGTGGTTCTGCATTAAAAATATCAACGATGAAAGAGTATTTGGTAAGAGATTTTTAATAAATACTTTGATTTAGAACAATTATTTTTGTTATTGAGATCAAAACTTCACTTTGAAGTTTTGTTCTTTGCATGACTATATAGTCAAGATATTTTTCCTCCCTTATTTTGCATAAATGTTAGGAAAAATCTAGCGAATTTGCATTATATATATTAACTATTCTAACTTAGAACTGGTATGTAAAATTTTCATTCAGTTTATTACATTTTCTGAGAGGTTAATGCTGTTTAGTTTGTAGCTGAGAATTGGAAATTATAACTTTGTTTACTGTATAGTCTTGACTGAACTTTCTAAGTTACATCTGATTAAGTGTGAAGAAGTTCGCAGGCGTATCTATCATCGAAATTTCAGTGCAAAGTACATTTTGTAATGGAATAAGAATCACCTTTAAACACCTTCTTCACTGATTTGTGTATATTTTCAACTAACAAGACTTAGAAATACAAATTATTTTAAAGGCAGATGTTTAGGATCCGACATTCAAAATAGAAATTAACAAAATAAGCAGATACCAAAGCATGATTCACTTATCACAAAAAGTATGCTGGGGGTATTTTGCATGTAATAATACCTGAAGAAAAAAAAAAGGATCATGAATCATTACACAAGTAAATAATTTGTAGTACTAGGACTTCAACTTGTACAAGTATGGGGCCTAGACCATGAGTGACATTCAAGTTACTGACATTCAAGTTACTATTCCAAAGTGAAGTCAGGAGAGAAAAAAAAATAGCACCTGCATGAGTTCTAAACAGAAGATGACATTCTTCTCTAGTTTATATTGATCAGTGTCTCTGAAGAAGGCCATGTTAATATTGCATCATCCAGAAAGATTTAGCCTAAACATATTGCCTGCCTCATGACGCAGCAATCCCAATCCTAGGTATATACCCGAGAACTGAGTGCATATGTCCAACAAAGGACATGCTTAAGAATGCACATAGCAACTTTATCCATGATAGCCCCTAAAAAGAAACATCCAAAGTCTATCAGCAGTAGAACAGATAAATTTTGACATAATTGTATAATAGAATATAACACAGCAATTAATAAAAAAATAACATGGGCAAATTAAAAAGCCATACAAAAGAAAACGTTTTTATATGATTTTCTATGAAGTTAAAGAATAGGGAAACTAAATTAATGCTTTAAAAATCCAAATGTTCTCTATTTTGATATGGGTGGTAATTACATAGGTGTGTGCATATATAAAAATTCAGTGAGCTATATAGTTAACATGGTATAATTAATGTATTTTAGTCAGGAAAATAAATTTTAAATTAACGTCAAATGAGATAGGAACTCAAATGACTCACTGACTTTATAGTCATATAGCCTACAGCCAGAAATGGTAGAGCCTTTCCTGTGGTTAGCACATTATGTGGAAGGCTTTGGCTGTTGGAAATTATTTTCAAAAAATATTTTTTAAGTCTCTTTACAGCAACTTTATAAGTTCTTCCTTTGTCTAATAAATTTTTTTCTTCTCATCTCATTCTTTCTTTAGAGCAGGCTTTATGCCAGATATTGGCACTAACTTTTCATAGACTTTATTTGATTCTATAAACTTGCTGTGCCTGATAATATAATTCACCAAATATTTTCATCCATTAGCTGTATGTTTTCTAATATGTGATGCTGTTGACAAATAATGAATTGTCTCATTCCCCATAACTAATTAAATTTGTATCATGATACATTTTTCTAAACTGTTGACGTGTAATATTTAGTCAACATTAGTTATAATTTCTAAATATGACTGTTACTTCAGTTGGTCAGTATTAGCAATTTAAAAACAATTAGCTTTTTTATGAGATGTTTATCTACTTTTAGACTTGGTTTATAATGTGGTATTAAATATGCAGTTTCCTGTGAACATTTTCTTTTCTGAAGTATTATAAGAGAGCTTGTCTTTGCAGTTGCTCTGTATGCAATCAGTGCTGTCTACTTTGCTGGAGTGATGGTGCGGCTGATGTTGACTTTGACTCCGGTAGTCTGTATGCTGTCTGCAATTGCCTTCTCAAATGTTTTTGAGCACTATTTGGGGGATGACATGAAAAGGGAAAACCCACCTGTGGAGGACAGCAGTGATGAGGATGACAAAAGAAACCCAGGAAATTTGTATGATAAGGTGGGGAATCTAAAGTAAGGCCTTTAAAATTTTTATGTGCTTTATTTTTCCGCCACAGTAAGAACTATACATTTTAAGAAATGTGATTAAGCAAGGATTTAGACAAACTGTGACATTTCTAATTGGTCTCAATTGTTTGCCTCAAAATTTAAATCCTGATCTTTTAGCTCATAATAAGAAAATAGAATGTAGTCATAGAAGGAATTCTCATTTCTTTTTGGTCAGATTTTATCTAAAATTTCTCTTTGAGAGCAAAAACCTGATACTCTACTAAAACATAAAATTGAACGCTATAAACTCTTTTGAAACCATGTGCACAAGTGGTTATCCTTACAGTCCATATTCAGTGTGAACTTTTTAAATATTTGGTTGATTGAATAATAAAATAAAAGGAATAAAATGTCTTTAAAAAAAGGAAAGCCTCCAGTTTGTTAGCTTAGTAGGTGACTGGCCAATATAATGTAATTTACTTTTAACCTCTCAGGTAACAGCAAGATTATATTTGGTGCAAGTGTGAAAAAGACTTGTAAGAATTAGAGCACTTGTCTTGGATGACATATTAAACTTTATTTGAATATTAACTAGGTTTTAAAATACCAATAAGCAATGAAACTTTCCATTATAAGTATCAACATTGAATTCTGTCTTTACTGTAAGTCCAATATAATTCTTACAGATTTGTGTTAATAAAGCACATACTTGCTTTTGTGTTTGTGGTTATGTTCTGTTGTGTGGTTTCTAAACTAGCATTGCAGTTTAGAACTTATGACTTTCTTCTGTTCTTTCTCCTTGTTTTGGTGGGATTTTTCGTTGGTGTCAAAAATATAATCTTAACAAGTCTTGGTTTGGGGGTTTGGAAAATGTAAGATTGATTCTGATAATGCAGTCTTTGTCCTATACTAAAGTTCTGCATGGTCTGGATTATAGATGGACAGTATCATTTTCAGGATGAGGAATTCAAATTTTATAAGAAAAGGTTGCCAGATTGGGGCCATTTGGTTATCTCCTTTTATTTAAGTAAAACATAAGAACAACTGAGTTTGAAAGCAGCTTCTCACTAGAGATATTTTGCTCTGTGACCAGTTCCTGGATTGAGTATAGTCCCAGGAAACCTTCTCATTCACATTTGACTTTAAAATCTACCTTCATAATTTTTAGAAACTATTGTATCACTCGCACAAGAATACCTAATGGTTATACATTTTCATTCTCAAAGAGTTAAATTGATAGATTAACATTCTCCCAACTTTTCCCCTTGAGTATCTTAATGAAGCAAGTCAAATGATGAATTTGTCTAACCAGTTTATTGTACCTTCAGGCAGGTAAAGTGAGGAAACATGTAACTGAACAGGAAAAAACTGAAGAGGGATTAGGTCCTAATATAAAAAGCATTGTCACCATGTTGATGCTGATGCTGTTGATGATGTTTGCAGTCCACTGTACCTGGGTCACAAGCAATGCCTACTCCAGTCCAAGTGTGGTCCTGGCCTCTTACAATCATGATGGGTAAGAAAATAACTTGGCTACAAAAAGATTTTACACCTACCCTTTTTTTCTGTCTGAAAAGTTGGAATTCAAAGATAGAATGTTTGTGAGGCTCTGCATTTGAATTTACTGTGTTTTCTTTTGTTCTGTCCCCCGCCACCCACACCCTTTGGTAGAGATGGGTAGCAGTCATAGTATTTCATGCTCTTATTTAGGATATCTTTGCATACATAACATAAGTTTTTCTCAAAGTGTGGTCCTTGGATATGCAATAAGTTCTCACTTAACATCATAAAGAGGTTCTGTGATTTAAAACAACATATACTGAAACCAGCTTTACCATAGGCTAATCGAGTAAGAGTTAAGTTCCTATGACATCTCATTAGTGCTATAACTATAAGGAAAATTATTCAAGGACCTTTTTGTACAGCAACATCATTACCAGGAAGCTTGTTAGAAGTAAACATTCTTAACCCCAACTAAGCCTATTGAATCAGAAACCTGGGGGCCTCAGCAATCTATGGTTTAATAAGCCTTCCATGTGATTATGATGCAGCTAAAATTTAAGAACAACTGATTTATATATTGCCTCTCCTTCTCCCACCCTCACCTCCCGCCCCATCCCAGCTTCTGCTTCACTTGGATGCTTTTTAGACTTGCAAAATATCAGGCCCCTCCCAGAACTACTAAACCAGAATCTGCTTTTTTACCAGATATTTAGGTGATTTGTATGCATATTAAAGTTTAAGAAGTATTAGTCTAGCTCTCTGTTGAGTCCAGTTGTTGAGATTTTAACTGTCATCCTTAAAATGTGAAATTATTCAGTGGCTTGGCACCTCGAGATTTTAAGTTACCCTTATTTACATTTATAGATCTCATTTAAAAGAATATTGTGATTCTTTTCAGCACCAGGAATATCTTAGATGATTTTAGAGAAGCTTACTTTTGGCTAAGGCAAAATACAGATGAACATGCCCGAGTGATGTCTTGGTGGGATTATGGATATCAGATAGCTGGAATGGCTAATAGAACTACTTTGGTGGATAATAACACTTGGAATAACAGCCACATAGCACTGGTAAGAATTCGATACACAAGATCAAAATTACAAATCTTTATTTACTACTTAGCAATCAAGCTTCACCTGTGATTAAGTAGGAAAAATGTAGGTGAAAATACTCTTTCCTTGCTGAATTCTCAAAAGTCCTCTTTATACATTCATTTAATAAAGTGAGTTCAAGATATGCATATTTATTTTGTTTTTAAGAATGATATTTAAGTATCATTCAGAATTATTTCTGGCAAGTCTCATGATATATTTAATTAGAGAATTAGGCAGAATCAAACTTTTAAAACATTAAATTTGACTTGTATTTTGTTTTATAAATTAAGAAAATTATTTGCAAATATTAAAGCAAATGCAACTTATTTTATGGACCCACAAATTATGTTCACTCTATAAGTAATTTACATAAATTAAGGTAACCACTTCTCTGTTCTTTAAAGATTTTAAATAGATAAGGGTGTTAACCAAATGAGTTTTATTTGTATTAGTTTGTAGCTAATCATCAGATATTTGGTAGACTGAAGCGAAAAATATTTGTGCTGGCTAGCTAGCTGGCCCTGAGGTTATGAGAAATTGTTTCTTTTAAGCTTGCCTGCTTTTACATTAAAATGTTAATTTTATGAAACTTAATTAACAAAATATTAGAACATGTATTCTGATTTTCACATTTCTGCTATAATTGGTTATAGTCAGGTAGGTGCTTATAAATCTCAGTAAATTTGTTGAATTAATAGTAAACCATTTCCATAAAAATTCCAAGTAAATCCTATTCTTGAGATGCATTCCATCTTAAGTAAAAATGCACATTTTTATTTTTAGCATATTCTGGGACTAAGTACACATATTCTCATTCTTTTATTCTGTAGGTGGGAAAAGCTATGTCTTCAAATGAAACAGCAGCCTATAAAATCATGAGGAGTCTGGATGTAGATTATGTTTTGGTTATTTTTGGAGGGGTTATTGGCTATTCTGGTGATGACATCAACAAGTTTCTCTGGATGGTTCGGATAGCTGAAGGGGAACATCCAAAAGACATTCGGGTAAGTACCTCAGCTCAGTATCCAAGTAATTCTTTTATCGTGCTGACTGCATCATTCTGTGTCCTAGATAAGTCTCTTACTCTGACTTTACTATTTATTAAAAATACTGTAAGCATTTTCTCAGTTAAACATTTTTGAAACTCATACCTGATACTTCTGTTCTCTCCAAAGCAATCCCTTATGAGGACTCTTGCTTTGACTCCTTCACAGCGTCTCACTTCTGCCATTTCTTTCCATTTCCATTGCTTCCACTTTGTTACTGATCCTTATGATTCTAAACTTGAATTAGGACAGTAACCTTGAAATTGCTATCTTTGTTCCCTCTCCCAAACTAACATGGCATTGATTATGTCATTTTGTAACTTAAAAGTGTTCAATAAATTAAGGAAAAGGGCCTTGAAACCAGACAGACATGAGTTAGAACTAAAACTTTGCCACTGTCAGCTTGGTGCTATGAGCAAGGTATTTTTGGCCATTCAGCATTATATACTTTTGAGCACTAAGTCTTGTTCTAGTCTAGGTTCTGTTGTGATAATGGTAATTAAGGCAGTGACAGATTATCACTGATGAGAATGCCAGGAATAATTCATTTGTAGTGCTGTTTTGAGACTTTGTAGTAAAGTAGATGAAGCCTCATCCTAGTGACTGGTACATAATAATCCCTATAATGAGGCAGTGGTATAAAATCTAAACTCCTTAGCTCGGAATGCAAACTCCTTAATAACGTTGCTTTCCTTTGCTGACCTCTTGTTCCTCTACCAACTTCTTCTACTCTGTCAATCTACTCTGGCCTGTGAAACTTGCTCTGTGGTTTCTTTCCTTGATTCATCTGACACATGGTGTCTGTACTCTTCTCTTCTCTTGGGGTACCTTCCCTACCACAGATTTGTTCCCTCTCCAGAAGCTTTCGCTGGTACATCCATGTCTGTACTCATCATCAAATCACATTCTACCTGTTTTGTAGGTAGATTCTGTCATATCTCTTCCACTCAAGTTGTGAGCTCCTAAAGGAGGGGCACCTAACATTGTGGTTTACATGATAAAGGCACAAAAGATGAGAGTAAGATTCACCCCTGATCCAGAATAAAAGGACATTTAGGAAGAATGTGTGCATGTGTATCATGTGACAGGGATGAAATACAGTAAAGCCCCAAATTTCCTGTTCAAATGTAAATACTGTGACATTTTTCCTTGCTATGATTAATAAACATTATTTCCTTAAGTTAATCTTAATTTCCCCAGTATGTGATTTTCATTTATGCATTTGCTTTAGCAGTATTAAAATTGTAAAGTATGATAGATCCAGATACATGCTTTGAACATTTATATGGAAATTCTAAATTTCTTTGCTTTTTAAATGTACTATTTTTAAACTTTGTAAATAGGTAATATAATCGCATGGTTCAAAAAGTAAAGTATAAAGGAATATACAGTATTTAAAAAAAAAAAAAAGCCCATAGTAATCACTTATTATTTTCTCAGATAGCTTTCTACACTAGTTATTTTACCCATGTACAAGTATTCTTGTGGGGTAAATTTCTAGAAAAGGAATTTCTGTTTATAGTGCCAAATTGGTCCTCTTAGGTTAATTTATGAATTTGATGAGATGTGAGTAAAAATTACTTCAGGAGTTTTCTAAATTCTCTTCTCCCCAACTAAAGAACTAATTTTAGAATTCACATAGAAAAATAAAACATTTAAGAAAACACTGAAAAGAAGTAATTGAGGTGAGGATGAGGATGGGGAAGTTGGAGAAAACGAAACCTGGTATTAAAACCATGGTGTTGGTACCATACTTTTTAAATTATAGAGGTTTTATGTCGTGCTTAAAATCTGCTAGATTTAATTGCCTTCCCTAACTCCAACAAAGAGTATTGTTCTTTTTTCTGTTTTCCTAAATGCTCTTCTTACTTTTTATAAATGATTTCTAGATTCATCTTTAAAAAACACCCATGATAGTTTTGTGGAGATTTTTTTTTTAGAGATTACATTAAATTTATAAATTAATAACCTGATACAATATTTTTTTGATATGTAACTAAATATGGCTTTATGAAGATACCCTAAAAGCTAGTCTTCATGGGGAAATGTAAAGGGGAATCTGTAGCTTTGAATATGTTAAATTGAAGTGACACAGAAACTTGTGGTTTCTTTCTTGTAGGAAAGTGACTACTTCACCCCACAAGGAGAATTCCGTGTAGACAAAGCAGGATCCCCCACTTTGTTGAATTGCCTTATGTATAAAATGTCATATTACAGATTTGGAGAAATGCAGGTTAGTTACATAAGTTTTCCTATAATCTTTATTTAAAGCAATATTTTCAAGTAGTCTTGTTTGCATCTAGAAAACAGGATAATGATTCTTTTGTTGTGCTGTAAGAAAAATGTTTTTATCTAAAGATTCTCTCACGTGCCTATTAAATTTAGATTTCTGAAACTTCTATGTGAAAAATTATGAAAATTCTAGACCAAGGATTTCTTTCTAAGACAGTAATTAATATTAGACTCAAGTCCAACCTTTGCTCGACATCCCACCTTTTGGCCTCATGCTTTTTTGAAATCATCGTTTTCTAGGTAAGAGGTCTTCCAGCTTAGGCAACAGTGTGCTTGGTGGGAAAAGCCTGAAATTTAAGAGTTTAATTATATAGACACTTTAGATATTCACTCTATCTCTGTTCATTACCACAGAGAGCTAGCACTGTCTAGGTCAGAATTTCCTAGAAAATTAGAGTGTACTTACTGTCATAACACTTATGTTTTAAATCTGGCTCTGTCAGGTCATGTAACCCTTGGATAAGACACATCCTCCCTGGACTTGTTTTTTTTTTTCCTTGTCTATATAATGGATAGGACTGATAACTTAATTTCTGAGGTTTTTTATGGCTTTTAGATTGCATGACTGTGATACACAGTTAAACGTTCACACCAAAATTGCAGTGAAAACTGCCTATTCCATATTGTGTTCTGGTTAAGTTGATACTAGAAGGCAGAGGAAAAATTGCTTTTATAATTTTATACAAACACCAGGGATCAGCATAATGTTCATCACTATTAATTTGGAATTACTCTGCAGGTGGCTTTTAAAAAACAGACAGTAATTTTACTACTAAATTTAGGTTTTTGCTTGTGCTCTGATTTCTTCTGAAGGCCACTGCCTAGTCTCTAAATGCATGCTAAGGAAAGAGCACTTAAACCATAATAATTAGCTACCTCAGGAAATGGATCAAAGATTAGTTTCTATGTTCACTAATGATAGCATCAAAGGAGTTTTTTTATCGACAGTTTTAAGCCGTGCTTCTAGCATACTTTCATTTTGATGTCTTCTCTACTCAAGAATAACATACGTTTAAGACATGAAATATAACTTTCTGTTGTGTAGATATGCAAAAACAAGTAATTCTCTCATTAGAGCAGATTTAGTTTTGCTTTAAAGTTGAATTCACTTATGCTCTGTGTGTCAATATAAACTTGTCTGAGAATTTCTTAAAATCTCCCCCAACTCCAGTTTTTCCTCTTCATTCCTCATAAATCCTCCCTTGGTTTGACTTTTAAAACTTCCTTTGTAGTTCCCACTTTCAGGATGTAGTATCACTACTTACTTAGGCATTTATGGAACAAATAACACTGGGGAGATAAAGCCACACTCTGAATAAGGTAAAGTCATAATGCAGCTTACATCCTGGTGGAGGATACAGGTAATTTTCAAAATAAAAAAACTTTAGCAATGAACAAGAAAGAGTAAAAGATAAGAAAACAGTGGAGGAGACTTCTCAACCACCAATCTCAAGAAAATATTTCCCTGAAGAGATGATATTTGGGCTGAGACCAAAGGAAAGAGCCAGCCATAGAAAAGAGCTGAATGAAGAACTTTCAGGAGAGAATATATAGTGCAAAACCCAGGGACAAAAAAGAAGTCTCTTCTGTGTGTTCTTCTATATACCTATAAAAAGAGTTTTAATGGATTTCATTTTGCTCTTTTTTTTTTTTTTTTAAATGCCTGCAGGCTTCTCATTCACTCTGAGGGTTCAGTGAAATTCTAATTGTGATATATTTATTGTCTCTCATCCTGATTTCTTCCTATCTGGTTAGCATATGAGTACTGTTACAGTATATTACTCTGGTTCTATTTTTCGAGTTTAAAGGGGGAGGGTTTTATTTGATGATAACACTACCTTCTAATACTGAATGATCCAATATAGTTAACATCCAATACTGTCACTTTTGCAGCTGGATTTTCGTACACCGCCAGGTTTTGATCGAACACGTAATGCAGAGATTGGAAACAAGGACATTAAATTCAAGCATTTGGAAGAAGCCTTTACATCAGAACACTGGCTTGTAAGGATATATAAAGTGAAAGCACCTGATAACAGGGAAACACTAGACCACAAACCTCGAGTCACCAACATTTTCCCGAAACAGAAGTATTTATCAAAGAAGGTTGGTATCAAGTTGAAGTCATGTCTGTAAAAGGCTAACTCAGGGTTGGTTGATCTGAAAAATAATTACCGAAATTGCTAATAAATTTCCATTTGCCAGGTCTATAAAGACTATGGCTTATATGCAGAGTAAATTATCAAGATAGCCTGCTTTCCAACTGACCACTTCAGATATCCCAAACAGCAATTTTTTCTGGATAGCATAGTGATTGTCAGTGAATCAAACTGAGATTTTCCAGAGGTGTTCTGGCTTTTGTTTGTGCCATTCTCATTAGTAAGACTTATTTGTAAAGTAAGATGTGTCTGTGGCCATCATTTTCTGAACTCAAAGTAAAAGTGAAAATAAAAATGCCAAACACTAAAGTAATACAGCTGTGATTCATTCCTTATCTTTTAGTCAAAGCAAATTTTTATTGCATTTTCATGTTCTTTTCTTAGTATAATAGTGCTTTATTAATCATTGAATAAAAAATAAGTTTGAGTTGGTTGAGTCCAGAATCAAAAAAAATCATTTATCTTAAGATAATTATTTTTAAATATAATTATCACGTCAAAGCTTGTAGACAGGAATTATGATAAGACAATTGCAGTCCTTTTGTACAAATCTTTAATAAGATAGAAGTATATTATTGTTGGAGGTCATTGTTGCTCACTTAAGCCAAATAGATCCAATCTTTGCTACAAAAAACTACTAAAAAGGTATATTTGTATAGATTGCCTTCTGTGGGAGATGGGAAATAATGACCCCTCATATATGAAATATTAAGTGTATTTTAAGGTACTACTTACTACCCTTACAATACTAATTATTATTAGACTTGTTTTTTAGTCTTAAGTCTTTAAAGGTGCTTCAGTTTATATTGCTCACATCAATTACAGTAATCTCCCCTTGTACTTGGGGGATATGTATCAAGACCCCCAGTAGATGCTTGAAACTGCAGATAATACGAAACCCTATATATAAGCTGTTTTTTTCCTATACATACATACCTTTTCACTTAAGGAAGCACTTTACAAGGGTTGTCTTTGGCACAAATTATCAGATCACTACTCTTGCACTTTGGGGCCATTATTAAGTAAAATGAAGGCTGTTATTTGAACACAAGCACTGCAATACCTACCATGGCAGTTGATCTGATAACCAAGACGGCTGCGAAGTGACTAATAGGCCAGGCAGGGACGAGAGTGTATATAGTGCAGAGACTCTAGACAAAAGAATGATTCACATTTTGGGCAGGACAGAGCAGATAGATAGCACAAGATTTTGTCACACTACTCAGAGTGGCACAAAATTTAAAACTTATGAATTGTTTATTTCTCGAGTTTTTATTTGATATTTTCATACTGAGGGTTAACTAAAACTGAATAATAATGGACGATTGTATTTTAAATCATTGGAGCAATTATCCCTTTACGTTACTTAAACTATACTTCAAATATATTCAGAATACAGGTAATTTCAGTTTGCACTATAAAAGTGCTGAGTATTAACCGTATGATATATAAACAGAAACTTTTTAAATGAATAATTTATGTGCCAGATACGGGTTACCATATCTAGACTACTGTATTTAAATGTCACATACAGCTGACACTCATTTTGTTGGTCATATAAAATTTCACTTGCCAGTCTTTACATCAAATGATAGATCAAATGATCTGGTTTCTCAGGCATGTGGTAGGAGAAGCTGGTGAGTCATCAGTGTAGTAGTCAAAGAAAATGCTACTAGCTAGTCTCAAGGCCAGTTACTCCTAAAACATCTAAGCCTAGTTAAGGTCTACTTTTTCTGAAAAACAAAGCCATTAAACTTGTCTAACTGATTATAATGAATTTTCTTAATCTGACCTCTTTTGTGTTCCCATCATTTCCTCCAAAATGAATAAGTGAGTGGATAAATAAAAATTATTTTTATAGTCTGTTTCGTATGCCCAAAACATATTCTAGTAGCCAACAATATGGATTTTGAATGTCTGGTGTTGATGGCTTTATATTCTCTTTTTTGTACTAGCAGTAGAGGAATGCTTTTTGTTTGCTTTCCCCTCTCCATCTGGTTTTTACTTTGGGCATGGGGGATATGAGTACAGCTGTCATTCTAGTTTTCCCGCCACTGCAAAGCTGACATGGCTGAGGCACTAGGGCTGCAAAAAAGACTTTTGGGCCTGGCTTACTGCCCACAGAGAAAAACACCTTGAGGGTCTAGTTACATACCTTGCATAGACCTGGGACATTTTACATGATCTCTAGAAAAGGTTTCATGTTAGAAATCTGTATAATGATGATAAAGAAATTAACTCCTTGACGTGGTTTGAATTTTTTTTAATTGCGCCCTCTGATACTTTTTACTTTAATAAATAAGTTAATCATAAAGTAACACATTGTGAACAAGTTAGGAGCAGCTAATTTTTGTAACCTTAAAAAGGATTGCATTTTGCCTTGTGTTCTTGTCCCTGTTAGAAAAAAAATTATAAATTGTTTTAAGCCGAACACCTTAAATAAATGTATATGATACTTGATTTATTCTGTTTCTGAAACCTCCTCTAAGAGTTGTATTTAAATGTAAAAATTGAATTGAGTGGTCAGTCTCTTTAAGTCTTCAGCCTCTGCTAACCCAGTGCTTTAATGGTGTATTAAATTACTTATTTCCAAAAATTACTTATTTCTGACACAGGTATTAGAAAAAGCAAATATCGCATTGGCAGATACATATGCCAGTGTGCTATGTGCATAGACATATGTGTTATGATTTATCTTGTAGGTTTCTAACATGGCAAACATTTTTGCAGTAATTTCTGCCACCGCATTTGTAGTTTTTTTATACTAGAAAACATCTGTTGAAAGTGTTTGGGATTCTGAAGTATTAAGAAAAATGTGTTATTTTAAAAATTGTGAAACTCAAGGAATATGGGTTTATTTCTGAGTGTTTGGTCTTTCTTTCTTTTTAATTGCTTATTTTCCTACCTAAATTGGAGAAGTTGCCCAGTAACTGTTTTTCTTTCATTTTTGACATAGGTACTATCATCCTCATTTTACAGATAAGAAAACTGGGGTTCCAAAAGTTACTAAGTTAATTTGTATTTCTGATGCACAGCCACTTCTTGGAGGCTAAACCAGGAACAACATTAACATATTCTGATTCCTTAGTTTAGTGTTGCATTCTATCATGCCTGGAAATGTAATTATTACAGCTAAGCATTTAGTGGTTGAGAGAGGAGGTGGGGATTCATTCACCTGATCAATGTGATATGCATTTGAGTAATGCTCTGGTAGTCATTTCATCTTAAAGCTAAGGACCTAGTCCAGTTTATCTTGGATCTCAGCATACTCAGCATAGAACAAGGTAGTGGAGTCCAGCCATAGGAAGAGCTAAGGGCTTACTAAGACAGTCTTCATCACAGTGCAGTAAACCGCGCGTGCGTGCGCGTGCGCGTGTTGTATGTGTGTGTGTGTGTGTGTGTATTTTAATCTGTAGGAAACCTACACTAACACCATGTGTTCTGTTTTCTTTTTAGACTACGAAAAGGAAGCGTGGCTACATTAAAAATAAGCTCATTTTTAAGAAAGGCAAGAAAATATCTAAGAAGACTGTTTAAATACACTGTTCTGGTTCCTAACTTGAAGCAGTTGTCCTTGTGAGAACCGGTCTTTGCCTTTAGCTCATGTCATGTTTCACAGCAACAGAGGGTACAGAACCATCACTGGTCCAGGTTAATGTACAATACTTTCTGGCAATGCCTGATTTAAAAAATAAAATTGGCTTATTGAGAACAGCTGTTTTCGATTTGTAATGTGAAGCAAGACAGAGCACTGCTGTAAATGTCTAACAGCAGATTTTTTTATTGGTACATATTATCCTTCAAATCTGAGAATTTGGACTAATTGCACCAAAGAACCCTCTAATTTGGTCCCAGGCACATGCATACTTGTCAATGTTTTTATTCTTTTACAAGACCTGCATTTTATTTGAATTATCCAAATAGCAATATATAAATTACAAATGACAATGTGATGTGAGCTTCTTGAACCAGTAAACTACTACAGGTCTGAGAAAGAGGTATTAGAAACATAATTATACTTCTTTGAATTATATTTATTTTCATGTTTCTCCAGTGCAAAGAATGTTTCATCAAATGTACATTTTCTGTTGCTTACTGTTTGCTCTAAGAAGCTGCTGTTTCAAAGATGAACCTCTAGTAACTAATTGATTTTAATAGTTTTTTATGTTGACACATTATTGCTGCTGTTAGCAGTTGTTTTCACCAGGTACTTAAAGAGCAGATATCATACGTGTTCATTCAAGGGCTAAATTTATATCCTTTGGAAATCATGGCAACTGCACAGAATGTTGCTTACCAGGATGGGGTTTGTATCTTAGTACTGAAGTTAGCACTGTGTTTACATGTAAAAGATTGAGGAAAAAACCCTTAAAGTGAACAGGTGTCCAAAGTTCATTTTCTGTGACTCTTTAAAATGACAACGGATTTGTAAAGTTTGCCTGGACTTCTCTCATTTTATAACATTTTCGTCCATCACAGTGATTTTGTCCTCTGCTCCAAATTTTTTAAATCCCTTCAGCATTTGATGAAACACTCTTTAATGCTATATGCATTTTCTTACTTTTATTAAAAATGTGACAGTTGTCAAAAATGCACTAAAATATAAATGGAGATTGAACACGTTCACTTTCCACCTTATAGGCAACTTTATATAGACTTGAAAATTTTCTCCAGTTGTTTAGTAAAAGTGAAAGAGAAAGGTTTTTTCCTGCCACAAGATGTAACTTTTTTTTTATATATAAACAAGCATAACTTACACCACTGCTTTTGGTGGAAAAGTGCAGAATACAGAATAGTATGTACCTTTTATGAAGAAAAGTGTAATTTACAATATTCAGTGAGAATGTTACTGCTGATTTTCTTTTCCAAAGTGTAGAATATTCTTTGATTTATAGAATTCATTTTTGACCCTGATGATGGTTCTTTTACAGACCAATAAAATGGCTGAACATTTTCACAAATAATAAAGTGTAACTAAATCTGGATTTCTGATACCTTGTCATTTGGGGGATTTTATTTTACTTTATTGCTTTAAAATTCAGAAGTTGTTGACTGTAGGGAAAATAAAGTTAATTCAGATTTTGTGTTAAGTGTGTTGTCTTTTACAAATATTTTTTCAGAGGAGTTACTGAACATATCCGTCCTTGGTCACTTTTACAAGGGTTTTAGAGAATATGTGTAGAAAAGAGATGCTAGATTAGTTAACTCAGACCTGTTATTTTGTTTTGCCTTCTTTTCACTGTAGACTGAAAATTTCTTACTTTTTATGGGTTAGTGACAGGGAAAACACCTAGCCACATAGGAATTTTGTCTCCATTTAAAGGAGGATAGGGCTGTAACAAAAGCCCTACTTCAGAAAGTTCTGATATTTAATTAGGTTTTCATTGTAGAATTTCCTCATTAAGGGCAGGAATGAACTCTCAACCTTTTTCAGTTTTAGAGAATACCATTTTGGTTCAGTAGGTTGTCTCAGTAAAACACCATATTATAGCAACATTTGTGACTATTGTAGCATAAAAGCAAAATTATAGTAGTTTAAATACATTGGAATATATGATAATTGGCTCAGAATAGCCTTTAGATCTCTAAATTTATTTCATGTATGATCACTAACACTGTACATCACAGAGGGAGGTATTAAAGATCAAGACCTCCAACTTTTAGACTACATAGCTTTAGTTTTTGTTCCACATCTTAGAATTGCTTTGTAGTATAAATTAGGCAGTAAGACAACAAGTCCAAAGATAAAATTCAGTTTTCAAACTTACATTGTTACCTTGAGTCCCTAGGCCATGACCAAGAGGCCAGCATTTATAGAATATTACTGTTTACATAGCTGAGAGGCCATAAGATCATGAAATCCAGAGCTTTTTTTTAACTGTGGTGATATATAGCAAAATTTACATCTTAACCATTTTAAAATGTACAGCTCAGTAGTGTTGAGTACATTCACATTGTTGTGCAACCAAGCTCCAGAATTCTCTTCTTCCTGCAACTGCTGCTGCTTGATGGCAGGCGGGTTTTGTCAGAAATCTGCTTTGCTGCCCGTAATACTCAATTGAGGTAGGTGGAATAATGGATAAGTGTAGAAGTCAATTGCAGTCTGCAGTTGAGACTCAGGAAATTGAGACAGAGCAACCAGTAAAGAAATGTTACTGTTTATTTTAAACCTTTCTTGTAAACTGTGAAATGTAACACAGAACACAAAAATGTATACCAGAGAACAGAACAGTGCCAGTATTCCAGAAGCTTCTTCATTCTCCCTCCCAGTCAGTGGCTTGTCCCACTTCCCCCTCCAGAAGATAATCACTGTCCTTGCTTTTAAGGTAATAGATTTCTGGTTTTAATACTTAAGTATTTTTCTCCAAACATGTTTAATTGCAGCTATTCTTTCAACAAATAAATGGAATCAAAGTATATATTTTTTTGTATCTAGTTTCAGTGTTTGTGTGAAATTCAGAATATCATAGGCAGCAGTAATTTTCACTGAAATATAGTACTCATTCGCTTACATGTTGTGTCTCACCCTCTCCCATCCCTCCTCCTCCTTCATCCTCAACCCATTCTATTGATGTATATTTACATCGTTTCCAGTTTGAGGATATTACAAATGCTATAGGAATATTACAAATGCTATAGGAATATTCTTTGACATCTATCTCTCTTGGAGCTTATACGTATGCATTTTTGTGGGTATTTACCTAATGAAGAATTGCTAGGTGGGTATGAAGGTTTTTGTGACTCCCACATCCTTATCAGCCTTTGTCTGTTGGGTGAATAATGATTTTCATTGTGTTTAATTTGCTTTTCCCAGGTTACCAATGAGATTGGATATTTGGAAACCCCCTTTTAATAAGATTTTAGTCCTAGTCCATTTTTCTGTTAGTTTTTTAAAAAATGTTAGTAGTTCTCTATATGTCCTGTATATAAGCCCTTCATTGTTTTAAAATGCCTACGAATTCATTAATTTAATGTCTTATTTTTCAATCTTTTGTATGCCTGTAGCTTTTTTTGCCATTTAAAAATTCTTTTCCTAACCTGAGGTGTGAAGATAGTCTCTTGTATTCTTTTCTAGAAATTTTATTGTTTTATATTTTATACTTAGGAATTCATTTGTTGATTATGATATTTTTTATTTTTTTTTGCATGTGTATACCTAATTGTCAATGTAACATTTATTGAAAAGACCATTCTCCTGCAGCTGTGCAGTACTCCTTTTATAGTACACCAAGTGTCCATATGAGCCTATTTCTTGACTCTTATATTCCATAGAGTGCTCACCTTTGTGTGCTGAAGATAATAACTTGAAGATAATTAAGATATGGTAAAGCAAGTCTCTCTCCCATCCCCACCTTGTTTAAACTTGGCTGTTTATGGCCCTTTGCTTTCTCATAAATTTTAGAACTAAGTTGTCAGTAACACCAAAAAGAAGTCTTTTTGGGCTTTCAATTGGGCATTGAAACTATTTGGAGAAAATTTGCTCCTTTGAAATAATTGAGATGTCTATCTATGAACATGGTATATGCTTAGATTTATATAGGTCTAGGTCATCTTTAACTTGTTTTATATTTTTTAAATAGGTCTTGCACATTTTCATAGGTGCTATTACAAGGTATGTGTTATTTTTGATAGTCATATTTTCCAAATATCAATATATAGTTTGATTTTATATGTTGAAATTATATTCAACAATTAAACTCATTCTCATAATTCAGATTATTTTTTATTATAAATATGCCATCATAATTGGAGAATGGCAGTTTTGTTTCTAATAGACATTTAATTTTCTTGCTTTTGCTACACTAGTTAAGACATTCACTATGATGCTACATAGAAAAGATATCCTTGTCATTTCTCTCGTGGGAAATTTTTGATATTTCTCTTTTAAGTATGTTTACTGTAGATATTTTTGATTGAGAACATATTTTTCCCAGTTTGCTATGACTTTTTGTCATGAAAGTTGTTTTATCAAGTGTTTTTTCCATTAACATAATTCTGGGGGTTTTCTCCTTTATTCTGTTAATACAGTGAATTAGACTGTTGCACAGTGTAAACTAAGTTTGTGTTCCTGGAATAATGATCAATGTTTGATAGAATTGGCTGGTATAAACCATTTGGGCCTAGATTTTTCTTTGTGCAAAGATTTTTAATTACAGATTCAATTATTTTACAGACACAAGATTGGTTTTTCTATTCATTATGTCAGTTTTGGTAAGTTGTATTTTTAAAGGAATTTGTACATTTCATCTAAATTTTCAAATAGATTAAAGTAAAATTGTTGCTAATATCACTTAATCATTTCAGGGTCTGAAGATTTCATAGTGATGTAGTGTTTGTGCCTGAGAATTTTTTTCTTCTTGCCTCCCTGTTTGTCTCTTCTCTGTTTTGTTCCTGATTTTCTTTGTTTTTATCAATTTTGTTAGACTTTTTTTCAAAGACCAGCTTGCATTCCCCCGCCTCCCTTAACTTGTGTTAATGTCCTTCTGTTTCTTTGGAGGAGAGGTGTTTTTAACTTGTGTGGATTTTTTCTTTTCCTAAGATATGAATTTAAGTTATATATTTACTCCTAGCATACTTTGTCTCACAGGTTTTGATGTGAACTGTCATTCAGTTTAATTCATATTTTAAATCCCATTATAATTGTTTGAACCATGGGTTTTTTAATGTACATTGCTTAATTTTCAAATATGGTAGCTTTTTGGTTATCCTTTTATTATCAGTTTCTATCTTAATTGCATTGTACTCAGATGCTGAGTGTAATCCTTTAAAAATTTGCTCTGTGATCTAGCTGTATCTCCATAACCCTGAGGCTTGTTCTGTTACTTGCTGAGGATGTACTCTAATCATATACTCTTATAGATTTGCCTATTCCTCCTTGAACTGTCATTTTTTTCTTTATATATATTTTGAACCCCTATTATTAGGTATGTATACATTGGGACTTTTCAGGTAAATGATTTTTTTAATTTTTTTTATTTTTTGGAAATATTGGACTTTATTTTCAGCAATGCTTTTTATTAGACCCTATTTTGTCTGATTAATAAGTGTTAGCATTCTTAAAATGTCTTCTAAGGTATCCTACTTTAGATTTGTTGAGCTTTTAACTTTGTTAGCTTGTCGGTTTTCATTAGTTTAAATTCTGTCATCCCTTTAAATATCGCTTCTGCCCCATTCTCTCTCTCTGCCCCTTCTAAGACTGATTAAACATAAATGACCTTTGTTGGCTGTATTTCTCTCCTTTTGCCTTTTCATTTTGTATTTTCTCCAGACTTACTTATCATTTATAGCTATCTGATATTAAACCCATCCATCGAGTTCATTTTCCTTATCCTGAGATTTATCTTCCCCCTCTCTAGTCTGGTTTGTTCTGGTGTTTTTTTGTTTTTTGTTTGTTTGTTTGTTTGTTTGTTTTGTTTTTATGGTTTAAAGGAATATAGAGACCTATGTCTGTGGAAAATTTACCATTTCATATCTTTGGTCTATGTAGAATTAATTTTTAGGTCTGTAATCTATTGAGTTTATTTTTGTATATGGCTCAAAGCATGAGTTTTATTTTAGCCAACACTGTTTGTTGAAAAGATTATTTCTCCCATTTAATTGACGCTACTGTAGAAAACTGGTCAAAATGTGTTAATCTATTTCTGATTTCTCTATTCTGTTCCATGAATCTATGTGTATCCTCATAGCAATACTATATTGTCTTGATTAACTAGGTTTTCAGTAAGTCTTGAGATTATGTAATATGACTTGCTATATCTTTGTTCAATGGCTTTTTAATATTTACTCTGAGACTGCAGGCATACACTATGTATTTTGAGCAAATGAAGATGTATGGTGACCCAACCTACGACTGACATAGGATTAATATCCAGAATATGTAAACAACTCTTAGGAAAAGACACACAAGGTTTGATTAGTCCTAACAGAAGAAATCTAAATGGCAAATATATAAAAAGGAACATACCTACCCTGTTAGCTAAAACGTGCAAGTAAGTGTTAGGATGGATGTACGAAAACATTCTCATACATCGCCAGTGGGAACTTAAACTGTTAAAATCATTCCGAAAAACTGTTCAACATTAGCTGATTGCAGGTGAAGATACAGTCTCAACAGTTCTAACTCTCTCAAAAACAGCTAAGATAAATTCATAGCAATATGTTCGTATAATGGAATAGTATAGAAGGAAAACGAATGAACTACATTTGGGTGGAATAACACGGTTCCATTTATATACAGTTCAAAAACAGGCAAAACTAATACATTGTTTAGAAAAGTATACTTTTTTATACATAGTATAAAAGTTATAAAGTAAAGCAGGATGTGATTACCCACAAAGTTGACGGGCTAGGGGGAGAATAATGGGGGCTTTAATTAGGAATGGGTAAGTAGGGAGGTTCTGGAGTGATGGCAGTATTCCATCTTTTTTAAAGTATGAATATAAATTTATTCAAAGCATAGTAATTATCCTTATGAAATTTTTTATTTTTTTTCAATTGCAGATGACATGCCATATTAGTTTTGTATATAACTTGGAAAGTGATCACTCTATAAGGGTAGTACCCACCTGACACCATACATAATTATTGTAATACTGACTTTATTCATTATGCTGTATTTTATATTCCTCGATTTTGTAACTGCCAATTTATACTTATTTCCTTTGCCTTTTTCACCCATCCCCTCAACCCACTTCCTATCTGGCATCCATTAATTTGTTCTCTGTATTTGAGTTTGTTTTGTTCATTTTTGTTTTCTAGATTGCACATGTAAGTGAAATCATATGGTATTTATCTTTGTCTGACTCACTTAGCATAATACCTTCTAGTTCCATCCATGTTGTCACAAATGGCAAGATTCCATTCTTTTTTATGGTTGAATAATATGTATGTATCACATCATTTTTGTCCATTCCTCTATTGATGGACACCTAGGTTGCTTCCATATCTTAGGTACTGTAAACAATGTTGCAGTGAACATAGGAGTGTATAAACCTTTTCAAATTAGTGTTTTGGTTTTGTCTGGAAGAGGAATTGCTATGTCATATGGTGGTTTTATGTGTATTTTTTGAGAGACCTCCATATTGTTTTCCATAGTAGTTGTACCAGTTTAAAATCCCAGCAATGGGATTTGTGCTTTTTTTAGTTCTTTTAGGTGTAAGGTTAAATTGTTTGAGATTTCTATTTCTTGAGGTAGGCCTGTATTGCTCTGAATTTTTCTCTTAGAACTGCTTTGGCTGTGTCCTATAGATTTGGTGTTCTTGTGTTTTCGTTTTCTGTCAAGGTATCTTTTGATTTCTTCTTTGATCTCACTGTTAACCCATTTATTTAGGAGCCTCCACGTGGTTGTGTTTTTCAGTTTTCTTCTTATAATTAATTTCTATTTTCATAGCACTGTGATCAGAGAAGATAGGTACGATTTCAGTTTTTTTTTAATTTATTGAGACTCGTTTTGTGGCCTAACGTGTTCTATCCTGGAAAATGTTCCATGGGCTCTTACAAAGTATATATTCTGCTGCTTTGGGTGAAATGTCCTAAAAATATCACTTCAGTTCATCTGATCTAATGTGTCATATAAGGTCACTTTTTCTCATTGGTTTTGTCTGACCATTGATGCCAATGGAGTGTTAAAGTCCCTAACTACATTACTGTTGGTCTTTCCCTTTATGTCTGTCAATATTTGCTTTATATGTTTAGGTGCTCCTATGTTGGGTGCGTAGACGTTTACGAGAGTTATATCCTCTTGTTGGACTGATCTCTTTCTTATTATGAATTGCCCTTGTCTCTCATTATGGCCCTTGTTTGTCTGTTTTGTCCAATAGAAGTATAACCACCCAGCTTTTTTTCATTTCCATTTGTATGAAATATCTTTTTTCCATTTCTTTATTTTCAGTCTGTATCTTTTGACCTGAAGTGGGTCTCTTGTAGGCAGCATATGTATGTGTCTTGTTTTATCCATTCAGCCACCCTATGTCTTTTGATTAGAGCATTTAAAGTATTGTAGTTATGTAGTTATTGCCATTTTATTGTTTTCTGATTGATTTTGCAGTTCCGTTCATTTCTAATTCTCTTTTAGGTTGATGATTCTCTATAGTGTTTGAATTCCTTTCTATTTCTTGTATATCTCTTGTAGATTTTTGGTTTGTGGTTGTTTCCAAGTGCTTCATGTATACCAGGCTTTGTTTACAGCAGTCTTTTTTAAGTTTATTGTTGCTTAAGTTTGAACACATTCTAAAATCTATAATTTTTACTCCTTCCACATTTATATTTTGGTCATTATTTCTTACTTTTGTGTGTTCGTTTGTATCCCTTAGTTGTTATAATTTTGCTCTACCTACTTTTTGTCCTTTAACCTTTTACTAGCTTTATAGTTGGTTGAACCACCGCTTTTACTGGTGTTTGACTCTATGCTCTTTTTATTTTTTTACTTAGGCCCTTTAACATTTCTTGTAATGCTGGTTTAGTGGTGATGAACTTCTTTAGCTTTTTCTTATCTGGAAAACTTCCCTATTCTAAACGATAGCCTTGCTGGGTAATCTTCGTTTGCTTTTCTTGCCACTCTTCTGGCCTACAAAGTTTGTTTTTAAATCAGCCGATAGTCTTATAAGTGCTCCCTTGAATGTAACTGCTTTCCTCTTCCTACTTTTAAGATTCTCTTTTGGCATTTTAATTACGATGCAGCTTGGCATGAGACTCTTTGGGTTCATCTTGTTTAGACTCTGAGCTTCCTGGACTTGCATATCTATTTCCTTCTCCAGGTTAGGGAAGTTTTCAGTCATTATTTCTTTAAATAGATTTTCAAGCCCTCTCTTCTTCTGATACCCAGATGTTGCAAATGTTGGTATACCTGATGTCCCAGAGGTCCCTTAAACTATCCTCATTTTTAAAAAGTTTTTTTTGCTCTTCTATTTGGGTGTTTTCCACTACCTTGTCATCTAGATCACTAATTAAGTCCTCTGCTTAATCTAATCTGATTAGATGATTCCCTCTAATATATTCATTTCAGTTAGGGTATTCTTCATTTCTGACTGATTCTTTTTATGGTTTCTATCTCTTCGTTGAGGTTCTCACTGAGTTCATCTACTCTTCCCCTAAGAGTTCAGTGAGCATCTTTATAACCAGTGTTTTGAACTCTGCATCAAGTAGGTTGTTCATCTTCATTTAGTTCTTTTTCTGGAGTTTTGTCCTGTACTTTCATTTGGGATTTGTCTATCTGACTCCCTGTGTTTCTACGTATTAGGCTGCTATGTCGCCCAGTTTTGGCAGAATGGTTTCAGTAGGTATCGTGAGTCCCTATGGCACAGTCTACCTATTCACCATAGACTGGTGCTCCAGGCGTATCCCTAGTGTGGGTTGTGTGTGCCCTCCTGTTGTAGTTGATCCTCGATTGCTGTTGGTATGTCAGTGAGTGAGACTGATCCCCAAGCTGACGAGTTTACAGTGATTACAGCAGACAAACTGTTGTGTGAGGGTTGACACCACAGAGCAGCAGTTGCTTTAGTGGGGCTCAGGTGCCAGCCGAATCTACCCTTCAGGTGTGTTGTTTGTGGAGCTTGGTGGTGGTGCTCTGGTGTTGTCTGAAGCTGGCCACCAGGTCTGTTCTGCAGGCTATTAGGAGGGTTCCATTGCAAGTCAAGGTCAGCCACCGGTTGTGTCTGGCTTGGGGCCGCCAGGTGGGATCTACAAGGTGATCTTCAGTTGGTTGCTCCTTGTGCTGGCCTTGGAGGTGCTTGGGAGAGGCTGCGCTGTGAACTGAAGCTGAATACCACTAGGACCAGTCTTGTGGCTTTTTAGTTGAAGCTACATTCCAGGTCAAGACTGGCTGCTGCTTATGACAGGCTTAGGGAATTCTTGAGGTTGGAGTGAGTTGACACCGTTCGCCACTTGTGTTGGGCTTGGGTCTGCTTAGCAAGAGCTTAGGGCACACTGAGGCTAGCCACTGTTTGGGGTTTATAGACATTTGAGAGATTTTAGGAAACTCCACAGCATGAGCCAAAGAAGGCCACTTGTGTGGAAAAGCTGCTGGAAGTAACTTGAGCCAGGCCCACGAGTTGGGTGGGATCTCAAGGAATCACCAGGGCAAGACGAACCATGTTAGCCAAGGGAGCAGAGATTTGGTGCCCATTTGCAACTTCCAGTTCAGTGAAAGGGAGGGCTTGAAAGACCATTGGTGCCTATCAGCATTTCTGTTCCTGGAGAGAGCTGCCCTGACCCTAGTCATTTCAGTGCTTCCTTTGTAAGTCCCTGGTGCTGATCCAGCTGCTGCCCCCAGTGCGGGATCCCAGAGCAAATCTGTACACGGGTTCCTCAAGACGAAGTCCAGCAGCCTTCCCTGTGTCTTGTGGACACAATCCCCGCCCCTTTTCACAGCCAGATGTTACGAGTACTCCTCTTCCCAGCACTAACGTTCCAGGCTGGGACCCTTCACTTCTCAAGAGTGACCTCTACATCCAAGATACCCTTCCCAGTTCTTACTTGCTACACCATGGTTGTGGGACCTGCGTTTTCCATGTCTCCTACCCGTTTCGTAGTGGCTTCTTTATAGCTTTAGTTGTAGCACTCTATTCAGCTAGTCTTCAGGTGAGTCTCAATGATGGTTTTATAATTAGAATTTTGATGTGGTCATGGAGAAGGCAAGCACAGTGTTTATCTATTTCACCAGCTTGACCTGAAGTCAATATTTTGTTTCTTGTGTTGGATTGTGGTTACGTGAAGCAAGGAAACTAAGAATAATTCATTACAGTGATTTTATTTTTCCATCGTGCTTGTATTATATTGCACACATAAAATGAGAGCAAAGTTACAGACTAGGATGCTCCAGACCCTCATTCCTTTATGTAAACCTTAAGGGGAAAAAAAAAAAAAACTGGCTAAAATAACTTTATAAAGACTGGAAAACGGTGGTCTATAGTAACTGAATAAATGCCCAATCAAGAAAAGGTCATATTCAAAACTAGGAAATTTCATGGTACAGAAGTTTATTCACCTTTGCCCTATCCCCTCCATAATGTGGCATGATAGGGAGAAAGCAGCTGCCTGCAGAACTGGCCTCCACCTCACCTTATTTGGCTCAGAGTACAGTTCAGAACACAGGCTGGGAAAAAAACACACAGAAAGAGGGAGGCACTGCTCGTAGCTGTAGGGAGACTACAGGCTTGGAGCTGCTTAAGCGAGAAACTTACTTTTTAAAACGACAATATCGAAGGTCCTAAGAAGCTGGAATATTATGGCATTTAAAGATGGCCATTAACACCGTTCTACCCTGGTGAGTCCCTGAGATCCTGGTCCACCCTACTCATTTGCCCAAGCCTTTTCCATTGGATCCTTAACACAAGCAGCCTTGCTCACATATTGTGGACTTTTTCACAAAATAAATGTCCATATACCTCCAAAAAGCAGTGGCCGGTCTGTCTCTTGCTAAGTGCCCCCAAGCAGCGACCAGTCTCAACTTGTAACCCCAATCAAGTAATCTCAAGTCTGGCATAAGCGGCAGCCAGTCTTGGCCTGGAACATCACTTCGACTAGGCAACCTCAAGTGGCAGCTGGCCTGAGCTTCCGTCACAGTGCCCACTAAAGGGTTCCAGGCCCACCACTAGTGGCAGCAAGCCTTAGTTCACAGCATAGTCAGTCTCTCCCAAGCACCTCCAGCACAAGCGCAACCAACGGCAGATCACTTTGGAACCCCTCCCAAGAGGCTCCTGTCCCAACATACCCTGGCTGGCTTCAGACCACCACCAACCAGCTCCACAAACATACCAAAGGGCATACTCAGCTGGCACCAGAGTCCTATTAAAGCAACATCTTGGTGGGTGGGGCCAGCACCTGCACAACAGTTAGTCTGCTTTAGCCATGGCCAGCCCTCACAGAAGGTCAACCCTACCCACCGATATGCCAAAGCATTCAAGGCCCACACAGACACCCAGCTCAGGTAACCAGGTAGATTGTGCCACTGAGCCCCACAGAACACCTTCTACATAAGGCCACTCTACCAAGATGGAGAGACATGCTGAACTACTTAATACATAGAAACAAATAGAGGGTCAGCCAAAATGAGGACACAGAAAGATGTCCCAAATGAAAGAAGACAAAACTCCAGGAAAAACTACGTAATGAGTTGCTACAGTGTTGTGTTATAGGTGATGTGAATTTTTCAACTCCATTATAATCTGATGGGACCACCATCACATATGTGGTCTAACATTGACCAAAACATTGTTATGCAGTGCATAACTTTAAGGAAGTCGAATAAACTTAACACTGTAGGCCAACATATGTATACAGATCACCAAACAGCAGAATATACATTTTTCTCAAGTGTGCAATGGAATATTCTCCAGGATAGACCATATATCTTAACCCAAACCAGTCAACAAATTTTAAGACTGAAATCATAAAGTATCTCTTCCAATCAGTTCAAGAAACTAGAAATCAATCCCAAAAGGAAAAGAGAAATCCACACATACATGGAAATGAAAACAATGGCTCAAAGAAGAAATCAAGACATATTAGAACTATCTTGAAATAAATGAAAATAAAAACATCAAAATATAGGGGATGCTGTGAAAACAGTGCTAAAAGGAAATATGTAGCTATAAACACATTTGTAAAGATCTCAAATCAAGAACCTACCTTTGTAATTTACAGAACTATAAAGAACTAAACCTATAGCTAGCAGAAGGAATGAAATAAAAGATTACAGCAGAGAGAAATGAAATAGAGAACAGAAATAGAGAAAAATCAATGAGAACCATGAATTGGTTCAAAAAGATCAACTATGGGAAAAACTGAAATGAAAGTGGGGACATTACTACCAATTTTGTAGAAATGAAAGAATTATAAGATAGTACTACGAAGAACTGTATAGCAATAAATTGGATAACCTACAAAAGGACAAATACCTAAAAACAGTCAGTTATGAAGTAACAAAATACAAACAAGACCTGTAAGTGGAAGGACATTGGATCAGTAATGAAAAAACCTAACAAAACACAGGATCAGATGACTTCACTGGTGAATTCTACCACACAAAAAATTAATACCAGTCCTTCTCAAGCTTTTCCAAAAAATTAAAGGAGAGTGAACATTTCCTAATTAATTGAGGCCAGCATTACCCTGATACCTAAGCCAGAGAAGACACTACGACAGGAAAATTACAGAACATTCCTTATGAATATCAATGCAAAAATCCTCAATATGATAATAGCAAAGCAAATTCAACAGCAAATTAAAAAGATTATAAATCATGACCAAGTAGGATTTATTCTTGGAATGCAAGGATGGTTCAACATACAAAATTAATGTAATATACCACACATTAACAGAACAAAGGGAAAACAACACATGATCATTTAAATAGATGCAGAAAAAGCCTTTGACAAATTTTAACACCCTTTCATGATAAACACGCTCAACTAGGAATAGAAGGAAACTACTTTGACATAAAGGCCACATATGAAAAAGCTATGTATACACAATGAAAGGTTGAAAGTTATTCCTACAAGATCAGAAACAAGGCAGGATATCAGCTTTGCCATTTCCATTCTAGTTCTAGTACTGGCAGTTATAGCCAGAGCAATTAGGCAAGAAAATAAAGGCATCCTAATTGGAAAAGAAGTAAAATTATCTCTGTTCGCAGATGATTTGATCTTATATTTGGAACTCCCTAAAGATTATACACAAAACTGTTAGAACTAATAAATCCAGCAAAGTTGCAGGATACAAAACCAACACAAAAATCAGTTGTTTCTATAAACTAACAATGAACAACCCAAAAAGGAAATTCAAAAAACGATTCCACTTGTAAAAACATCAGAAAGAGTGAAATACTTAAACTAAACTAAGGAGGTAAAGGATTTGTACACCGAAAACTACAAAATATTCCTGAAATAAATGGAAGACAACAAATAAATGGAAAGACATGCTGTGTGCATGGATTGGAAGACAATATTGTTAAGATGACATACTACAGATGGTAATCTACAGAGTTAATGCAATACCTTGTCAAAATTCCAGTGATGTTTTTAGCAGAGACAGAAAATTTTATCTTAAAATTCATATGGAATCTTCAGGGGAATCCTAGTAGCCAAAACAACCTTTGAAAAAGAAAAAAAGTTGAAAGTCTCACACTTCCTGATTTTAAAATAGTAATTAAAATAATGTAGTACTGGCACACAGACAGACATAGACCAATGGAATAAAGCGCCCAGGAATAAACCCTTGCACAGATGGTCAAGTGATTTTTGATAATGGTGCCAAGACCATTCAACGGGGAGAGTTTTTTCAACAAATGGTCCTAGGAAATCCAAACAGGATAGTCATATATACAAAATAATGAAGTTAGACCTTTACCTACTAACACAATATATAAAAATTAACTTTAAATGGATCAAAAAACCTAAATATAAGAGCTAAAACTATAAAACTCTTGGGAGAAACATAAGGGAAAAGGTCCATGAAATTAGATTTGGCAATGATTTCTTGGATATCGCAACAAAAGCACAAGCTACCAAAAAAAAGAGAAATTGGACTTCATCTAAATTACTTTTGTACATCAAAGGATAAAAGGATACTACCAACAAAGTGAAAAGGCAACCTACAGAATGGGAAAAATATTTGCAAAACATCTGATAAAGGATTAATATCCAGAATGTATAGAGAACTATAACTCCACACACAAAACAACCCAATTAGAAAATAAGCAAAGAACTTGAATAGACATTCCTCCAAAGAAAATATACAAATGGCTAATAAACCCTTGAGAAGACACTCAACACTGATCATTAGAGAAATGCAAATCAAAAACACAATAAGATAGCACTTCATACCCATTAGGGTGGTTATTATAAATCTCCCCACCTCCCAACCCCACCCCCATCCCCCAAAAAGCAGAAAATAAGTGTTGGGGAGGATATGGAGAAGTTCAAACCTTTGTGCATTTTTGCTGGTAGGGTTGAAAAATGGTTTAGTCACTGTGGAAAACAGTATGGCAGGTCCTCAAAAAATTAAACATGGAATTTTCATATGATACAGTACTTCTGAGTATATATCCCCAAAAGTATTGAAAGCGGGGATTCAGGTACCTGTACTCCCTTGTTCATAGCAGCATTCACAATAGCCAAAAGATGGAAACAAGTGTTTGACAGGTAAATAAACAAAATGCGATATATATACATACAATAGAATATTGTTCAGCCTTAAAAAGGAAGGAAACTCTGATGAACCTTGAACATTATACTAAGTAAAATAAGCCAGACACACACAAAAAGACTATGACATCATTCCACCTACATCAGATACTTTTGCTAACAATCGCAGAGAGTGGGGTGGAATGGGGAGTTACTGTCTAATGGGTACAGAGTTTGGGAAGATGGAACTCAGCAAAAAAAAAGAATATAAAAACAGATCAACTTGTAACAATTTGGATTGATCTAAAAACAAAATGTTGCCTCAAATGAGCAAACTATGATATGATTCCATTTGTACAAAGTCCCAAAATAGGCAAAACCAAGCATGCTCTTTAGAAATACACAGTATATATGGAGAAAAAAAAAAAATCCAAGAGGACAATTACTGCAAGAGTCAGCACAGTGGTGGTATTACTTCTGGGATCAAGGAGGGAGATACAATTTTATAGGTGTACAAATTTGACTTTTAAGGTACTGAAAAACAGGTTTCTTTGCTTAAGCAGTGGGCACATAGGTGCTTATAATTATTCTTGGAACTGTAATGTTTATGTAAATCTTTTGTATATATTTCACAATTTTTTAAAAAGCAATGACCCCACCCATTCCATGCCCTCCCTCGAAAAAAGAAGAAAAATTAACTTTATGATTTACTTACCAGACAGATGGTTTATACTTTGAAGACTGGAAAATCTAAAATACCACAGTGATTACTTTTCAGTCTTGTCATTGAAAACTTTTCCTTCAAAATAGCATCTATTCTGCTTTCCCTCTCAGAAATAAAATAGTTCCAAACACTTAATTTCTCAGATATTTTAAGACCATGGACCCAAATAGATCTACATTATGACTTTACTTGGTAGTAACTCTTCACAAAACATTCACTAGATATGAGTTAAATGTTCTTATGAACTTGTCAGAAAATACCCATAAATAATGTATTTCTGATAGATTTTTCGATGTGTTTCAAACACTTTTGATGTAAATATGGTAGTTATTCACATCAAATTAACCAATAAAATTTGAGCTCAGAGCCACCAATTCCAACAGACCTCTTGAATCCCTAAAAATAAAACAGACACAAATATGTATAGTATTTAATCGAAATATATTTGTCTAATATCTACAAAGTGTGAACAATTGGTCTTAAGAAAGCAGACAAAAGGCACAAAATTAGTATTACTACAGAGAAGCATTCATGCTACTGGATTGTATGAATATTCCCAGAGTAGCACAGTAAACAATAAATTACGCATTGAGCAAAAATCAAATACATCATTTTCCCCTTGCTTTATATTCTAGTCATGTCTTGACCTCATTTGTAAAGGCTAAGGATTGAAATTCAACTGAAACCATGGGACACATTTGTGCAGACTCTATGGATGTTTTAATCACATTGGGTTGTTGTTTTTTTTTTTTCTTTTTCTTCTTTTTTGCAGAGTTTGGGTCAAACAATAGAGGTGCACTAAAAAGTTCACAGGAAATTCTTTTCTCTTTTCCCAAACTGAAAAGATTGAGGCTGTGGTTGTGCATGTTTGTATATGCATGCCTGTAACTTAATTCCTAAAGCCCTTTTTTTTTTTATCATAAAAGTAGTGAAGTCTCCATATGACTTGTTTTCTACTGTAAAAGCGGCAGCTTCTGAAAAATGTATGACGTGCTGTGAGCATGAGAAATTGTCAGAAAGGCTGTAGGGACAAGTAGATGGGAGGAAAATTCCAAGGTAGGCCTAGCTCTACGTTCTCCCAGAGGTGTTCCATTCTGGAAAGCTCTGGCATAAACCTTTAATAGCTTCCAGCAGGAAATAGCAGTTTACCTTTCTTGAGTATGGACAAAAAAAATGCTAAAGTGGGAATCACCACGATAATTTTGAAATGACAGCCACCAACATTACTACCAGGAATGGGCCACTTTCTACCAGATGGACATCAACTAGACGATGCCAACTCACCTTTGTTTTGACAGGAGTTGACTACATGAGAATACCTTTGTGAGTGCAAAACGTTTTTGGCAGAGTGAAAAATAGAAAACGTCAAACCTCATTGATAAAAAGGAGCTCATAATTACCCACTTAAATCTTGGTAAGTGCAATATTTACATGTGTAATAATATCCAGCAGACGTGTATATAATGCATGTGTGTGAACATATAGTGGAGTTCACACTGACCTGTGTACACGCACATGCCCCAAATGGCTCTTTGAATAAGTTCAATCCTATAGTAGAGTTTGGGGGTGCATTTTTCACAGTATATAATTTCTCCATCGGGTGCCATTTCCTGAATGATAACAAGAGGTCTCAGTGAATACCAGCAGAATCTTGATACTGTACCACTTTAATTCCTACAAAAACAGGGCTCTTTCTGAAGGCTCTGCACCTCCACCCCATCAGTGTGCCTTCCACAGGGGATTGAAGTATACCCAGCCATCACCCTGTAAGAGAAGGAAGGAGACATAACTTGGAGACCTCTCAGCAGGCAAAGGAGGAGAGAAGCAAGAAGAGTCCCAGCCTCTGCTAAGTTGGAAGCCGAGTCCCATGCAAAGCCGTGCTATTGGCATCTGTTCAGGACCACCACCCATGTGTGTCTGCTCCATCCTGGTACATCACAGCCACGCCAGGCTGACAGTCTCGCTACCCCTCCGCAGCCCAGCTGTGTTTTAGTGACCCTATAAGCTTTGCATCCTGGCCTTTCAGGAGGGAACCCCCCAAATGACCAAAATAACAAAAGGAGGGTTGGGCAGAGGGGGCTTCATTGGTTTATGTCAAGGAAAATGAGTTGGCAAAAAAAAAAAAAAAAAGAAAAAAGCTCTTTGAAATAGCAGGACAGGAAAAAAAAGGGGGTGTTGGATGAATAGACGGGATAGAAGGCAAGGGCCTGCATAAGAGAAATTTGCCCGAACCAGTGATTTACAGGGGAATGCTCTCAAAGGCCCTCCTGCAGCAGTCACAAATAAATCAGCACACACAAGAAATGACGCTGATCAAATATCAGTGAGAAAAAGACACGAGTCAAAATGGTATACACAATCTGGTGCTAGACTAGAAGGGGTATACTGAATGGTAATAATTCTGGTATGGGGGTGATTTTTATTCTTTGCGTATTCTCAGGCCTTCTGTTTTGAACATACTTGGCTTTCATTAAACCCAGCAGGAAGAATTAATGTGCTTTGTTGTCATTTGTGTTTTAATGTGCAACTTTCCATAGAAGCCAGGCAAACTAGTTGTCTTAGAGAGACCATATCCATCTCACAGAAGGATCCTGGAAGGATTCTGTAATGGCTAATTTTACACGTCAACTTGGCTGGCCACAGTGCCCAGATTAAACATGATTTCTGGGTGCATCTCTGAGGGTGTTTCTGGACGAGATTAGCATTTGAATTGGTACACTTTGCAAAGGACAGTTTTCTCCCCAATGTGAGTGAGCATCTTCCAATCCATTGAGAGCCTAAAAAGGTAGACACAGGAGGCATTTGCCCTTTTTTTCCTGACTCACTGCTTGAGTTGAGACATCTCATCTTCTCCTGCCCTGATTTAAACCATCAGCTCCCCTGGTCCTCAGGCCTTCGGACATGGCCTGGATTACACCACTGACTTTACTGGGGTCTCCAGCTTGCCAACAGCAGATCCTGGGGCTTTTCAGCCTCCATAATCTCATGAGCCAACTCCTCATAATAAATCTATATGTACTTATTTCTATTGGTTCTGTTTGTTCCGTTCTCTGGAGAACCCTAATACACATTCGCCCTACCTGAGGCTTCCAGACAGGGTTCTCACTGAGTCCTATAAAGATAGTTTCCCCAAGCAGGCTGCCTGTCTGAACCAAAATCCACCCCTGGAGTCTCCATTCAGTCCAGAGCCCCAGTTCCTGCCTCTGGGGAAGAGCAGCTGCTCCCTGCTCCTGAGCAGAAGCCCACCTCAGGGTTCCTAACTCATCCCGCAGTCTTCTAGCTACACAGAGTAATCCTTACTTAAAGCAGAAGTCAGACATTAGCAGCCCCTGAATCAAAGAAAGCCCAGATATCTTTCGATTGGCTCTCAGTGTTTAAATTTTAAAAATTCCTTAGCACCATGTGAACATCAGGTTTCTCATAAAAATTCCGTTTTCTGGCTTCTTGCAAAGAACTGGACAACCAGTTTGTGATCACCTTGAGGGAGGTGGCATCCTCCCCCTTTTAGATGTGGACGCAGCTGATGCAGCTCTGCCCCAGTCCTCACTGGCGCTGCCAGGCTCCTGAAAGCCTGCCTTAAAAACTGTGGCTCTTAAACTTCCATCATTTCCAGTTCTGTTCTCAGAATGCTTCCTATTGCTCCACGAACCACTTCAAGACTATAAGGACCTCAACTGGGCACACAGCGCCTTGCCCACTTGCCCTGTGGATGGGCAGTCATGTGGGTATTAATTTCTGCCTTCCATTGTCACTTTCCTAGGTGACAGCAGCAGGACTCATGTTGGCCTGTCCTAGCATGTCCAATCCATTCGGCCCACAGGAGGCAAAGCTCTGAAAGGGCAGTTCTCAGTCATGAAGGTTCCAGCCCATCCCAGCGTGGAAATAGGCTGTGAGGTGCTTCATGACTGACTGGTTGCTAATGCTAAAGTCGCAGGGGGTGTGAATGGTGTTTTGTTTTGTTTTTTTAAATAGGACAGCATCCAGATCTGAGCTCCCTTTCCTTGCCCTCCCTGGCAGATTGATGGGCTTTTCTGATAGAGGCTGCCAGAGAGGCAGTGTCAGGTACTCAGTTCTGCCCACAGGATGGCTGGCCCAAAGCTGGAGCCAGAGCCAAGCTGCCCCAGACCTTCCCAGGACCTCCCCTGCCCCGTCCTCATTCATCCACACTGTTGTATCTGCCCCTCACTCCAGATAAGCGCCCGAGGACAGGTGGCAGGGTTACCTCCTGGATAAAATACTTGGGTTGCCATGGGGTGCGGAGGTTCTCCCGCTTCCGTTCTTCCACCCGCTGCTTCTCTTCCAGGCGCCGCTTCTGCTCGGTGGCAGCATCGATGTCCCCCAGCCGCAGGTACTGGGTCACCTCCCGCCAGAGGTTCCTGGGGACGCATGGAAGAGAGGAAACTGGTCAGGTACAGCCAGCAGGTTTGAGGATGGCTGTCCTCAGCAGGGAAGGAGGCATCTGGGCAGACCATCGGCAGGGGTAGCTCATTCCAGATGCCACAAAGACTCCTGGGGCCAGGATTTGAACCCAGAGCTACCAGGCTCCAAATCCGTGCTGTTTCTACTCATCCTGCTCAGCATGCCTCTCAGTGTCTAGAGATTGAATCTAGAAATAACAGTAGTAGTAATAATACTACAATAATAGTAAATGCTTATATGGCATTTACTATATCTCTAAGCATTTTATATATATGTTTATATATATGTGTGTGTGTGTGTGTGTGTGTGTGTATACACACACACACATATATATATAAACATATATATATAAACATATATATATATATATACACACACACACACACATATATATATAAACAAACTCATGTGTCTTTTAGAACCACCCAATGATACTGATGCTATATTATCATCTCATTTTAAAGAGGAGAAAAACAAGGGCCATATAAGGTGAAGTGAATTGCCCAAGGTCACTGAGCTGATAACTATGAGCAATGGCTGCTTTTCCACAAGGGAAGCTGGTATTAGGAGTTACAGACCAGGGCGAGCGGGCGTGTGTGTTTATGCTGCAGGCTGTCGTCTCCCCACGTCTACATGCAAAGCTACTTCTCTGCTGCATTTATTCACTGTAGATGGCAGCCTAGATTGGCTCCTGTCTGATGTGGAGCTCTCCTCCTCGGGAATTCCCTGATTCATACACTGTTCTAGAGGGTGCGGGAAAGAACTGAGGTAGAGCAGGACACCATCCCCCATACACTTCCTCACTTAAACATATCAAGACAAGTCAGGATTTCACATAAAATGAACTATCTCATCCAACTAATTAGATTCTGGGCCACAGAGCACTCCCACAGCAGAGCGCCCTTGACCCTGTTCACGAGAGGGCGTGGCAGAGCAGGCAGCCTCGAGTGTTGGCAGGATCAGGCGGAGGAAGGGCAGGGGGCGCTGCCAGCAAAGCAGGGACAATGAGCAGCCCCTTCTGAAAGGGATCAGAATCAAGGAACTGACAAGGGTCAGGCTCCTGCTGCAAGCTCAGCCTGCCCACTTGTACACAGACCCAGGGACAGCGATGTGCTGGCTCCTATTTTAGAGCAGGAGAAGCTTCTGGAACTGGGATATAAAGCCAGGTGCGACTGGCCTCACAGCTCTCACTCTTTCTACTGTGCCATGATAGCTGACTTAAGAGGGCAAAAAAGACTGGCCAAAACAGCACAGTGAGGAGACGGAAGGAAACGGGCTGGGAGCGGGGTCACATCAGTCTTTTTTATCACCCACACCCTCAACACACATCTCGTGCTGAGGGAGGAGCTGGGCATGAGAACACCCAGGGTGGAGGGGTGCTCCAAGGGCAGGACTTCCCATGATAAGTTTCATCATAAGATAGTAGCCCCAAGTTTAGAAGGCAGATGCTCCCCACCCAGGGACTGGAGAGGAGGTGGTAGGACAAGAACTGGCCCCAGGTGTGTGCTCTGGCCAGACACACACAGGGACCCAACCGAGGGCACAACCTGAGAGTGAGGGGTGGCAGGGAAGGGCTGGGGGCTCAGCTAGGGAAGCCTCTGAACTTTAAGCCAAAAGAAACAGCAGAAAGGTAAAGAAGCCTTCAGGTGGGGAGGGTGGGAGCAGGCCAGTGAGAAAAGCAAAAAGGACGCCAAGGAGAGCGCTCCCTGAGAAGCGGAATTCATTATGGCAAACGGCTGGCAAGTGGCTGGGCAAGGGCGTGGCTGACATCACTGGGCGCCGGTTCTGCCTTTATTCACCAGGGCCCTGAGGGCTGCTTCCAAGGCAGGACGCCTGCTCAGACAAAGTCTGAACATCATGAGCAAATGCACAGACATGGGCAGACAAAACCTACCTGCACTCTTCTTCTAATGGGGCAGTGGTTCCCCTCCAAGGGGGCTAACTGGAGACCGGAGGCCTCGCCAGGACTGGCATCACTGTGAGTGCTGGGATAACTGGTCTAAACCCTGGCCTACCTAGCCAAGCAGATGGTCCCTCCTTTGCCTCTGCAGGTAAGACCTGGAAGACCCAGGAGGGTGAGTGGGCTCGGGTGCTTTGAGCAGCAAGGGAGCACCCGTACCAGCCACTCCACTTCCCAGGGCTATTTCCTCTGTGGAAAACAAAGTAGGCTGGGCTTGGTTTCCCTCTAGCTCAGCTTCATGTTTCAGTAAAGTCCACAAATGTAACACAGAAAGAGGTAGCAGCACCCTCCACCTTAATCCTTATATCAGACTCCATCCCCACTCCAGGCTGAATTCTGAGTTCCCCTGGGCTAACCAAGGCAGCAAAGAGTCTTAATGAGGAGTAGCTAACCTACTCTATGTCCTTGGAAGAAAAACACAAGGTAATCAGTTTTGTTCTCAACAGCCCAACCAGAAACAATCATCATGCCATGATATGAACCACAGGGTTCCTAACTCTGGGAAGGCTTCATCAGTGTGAGCAAGGGGATGGCTTTCTTTCCTGTCGCAGCCTGTCCCTTGTCCTGCTAGTACTGCCCAAGAGGCTGGGCTGAAAAAGCCAACGTGTGAGCGTTCACACCTTCCATGTGGTCACAGAGAAGGTTACACTCACCGTCCTTGAATAAAGAACGAGGAAGTGTGTGCTAATCCTACAACGGAGCAGAGGTTCCAGGGGTACTGAGGCCCTGGTTTTATTAAACTCAGTTATAACATACTGTTTATACACACTGTTGTATCTTCATTTTGTTTCCACATAACAAGCACTTTTCCCCTTGTTTACAAACTCTCCTGGGAAAGGCAAACCCGTTCAGGAATCATCTGTAAAATTTCATTTTAATCCTACATATTTCTACAAAGAGCAGCATATGCTTTTAAATAAGGACAGGGGTCGGCAAACAGTTTCTATAAAGGGCCAGCCAGACAGTACATATTTTTAGGCTTAGCAGGCCATATGGTCTGGGTCACAACTACTTCACTGCCATCGGAACAGGCAGGCAGCCATAAACAACATGTAAACCGACGATTATGGCTGTGTTCCCATAAATTTTTACAAATATCGGCCACAAGCTAGATCTGGCCTATGGGCCATAGTTTGCTGACCTCCTGGATTAAAAAATAAAAATGGTGTATTCCAAGAAGAGTCTGGCGTGTAACTGCATAAAACGTCCCTCGAAGTGGTTGCACTGTATTCACACTGCTGCATGGACGTGCTAACTGATCA